>NC_047671.1:32077152-32257152 GCF_011762505.2 Arvicanthis niloticus
TCCACAGGAGAGTCTTGGCTCCTTACCCACCCCACTAAAGCTATTCTAGTTTTAACAAATTTAAAGGTATTCACCCAGGTCTTGTAGAGGGCTCAGGAACCAATCCTGATGCCACTATAGGGAGTGTCCATGACAGCTGCCTAGTCAGCTGGGAGCTGGCTTTCTGCAGCCTGCTGGGAGGTAGCCCCAGGCCAGTGGCTGGCTGCCTCAAGGCACTGGGATGCAAGATTCTGTTTGCTTCTCAATTTAGGGCAATGCTGAAAGACTATCCTAACTTGAGAACCCACCATAAATATCTGCTTCTCTCCCAGCCAAGGAGTCCTCTCTTGCTTCTCTGTAGGCGTGTCTCCTGAAGCTGCTTGACAATAAACCTCCACGATTAGCTTTGTCTCTTAGTTGTTTTCTACAACTTTAACCTGCAATGTTTAGTAAAAATAGATGATAGATAGATAGATAGATAGATAGATAGATAGATAGATCAAAGGCCCCTCCCACCTTTCTTCTCTCGTGCCCCTGTTCCCCAGTTTCTTCCTAGTGTCAGTCATATTTATCAGCCTGTGATATGCCCTTACCACACAGTATAAGCAAGTACATATATTTCATCTCTCTTAATTTTTACCCAAATGATAGTTTAGTTTACAAACCACTCTGCCTTTTGCTTTTCTGCCCCTTTGAATCATGTATATTTATCTCTTAATAATACATCTTGTAAAGCTGTCTTATTATTTTTAATGGATGTTTATAGTGGTTAGATCATGCTTTATCTAACTATCACTCTATTATTATTGAATATATATATTATACTCATATACATATATATACATATACATAGCATAGCATATACACACATATATATGTATGTATGTATGTATGTATGTATTTTCAGCTTTGGTACTATATACCAAGGTGCTATAAATCACCCTGTGTGTATTTATCTTCTCAGACATATGTGATTATATCTTCAGAGTACAGATCTAGAAGTTGAATTGTCTGTGTCTGTAGCACTATAATGACAGAGGAACTGGGGGTGGGGTGTGCTAGAATGCAGACTAGCCCCAGGTTCAATTTCCAGAGCCCAAAACAATAATAATGACGATGACAGATGCTGCCAAATTACTCTCCCTAGAAGCTGAAAAATGAGAATACCTCAGCCAACGCCCTGAGTGACTAATGTCTTTGATCTTTATCAATGTGATGAGGAAGAAGCTGCCTCAACATTGCCTTATCTTGCCACTGGGGCAACACTTCGTGCCTTATGTTTAAAAAGCGTCATAGTCATTTCATGTGCATGGTTATTACATACATGAACTGTCTCTTCAAATCCATTGCCTGTGTTTACAATTGAGTGGTTGCTATTGTTTATTTGTCTATAGCAACTACTTTATTAGAACTATATATTGTAAACTATGATGCTTTTAAAAGTTTATGGAGAGTCTTGCTATGATTTACAGTTTATATATCATGTAACATTCTACTGAGAGGCTCACCCAGTGTTGCCCAGACTATCTTAAACTCATGATCCCTGTCTGACCTCTTGAGCCACTGAAGTTACAAAGCATGTACCTACCTGGCAATTTGTTGTTTTGTTTTCCCTTTTGAGAATGAGGACTCACTGTATAGTTCCTACTGGGTCTAGAACTCCTGATTCTTCTAATTCAGCCGTCCAAGTAGTTGGAACTACACATGTGAGAGCCCTCAGCAAGCTGTCAGGCTAATATTTAAAGTGTGACCTCTTGATCCTCTGTGGTCTCTGGGATCTGATCTACAGCATTACAGAAGCAAAAAGTGTTGAGATAAAATTCTAGATGTACTGGAAAGGACTCTGCTAATTAAGACATTGGGTAAGATTAGAACTGTTTTATCATTAGGAACCTAACTCACTGCTGTCTCCTGTCATCCCATCTTCTAAAAGCCCCTTCTCTCCTAGTTTGCCACATCTCTTCCCTTTGCTAAAGAATAACCTCCATCCTTGTAATCCCTGGTGCAGCTTTTTCCCTCACAACCTAAACTCAATGCACCATAGAGTTTTGTTTTGTTTTTTGATGCTTAGGATTGAACCCAAGACCTGTGCACACTAACCGTGTGCTGGACCACTAAGCAAAGCCTGCTGCACAGCTCTTCCCTTACAATGTATGTGCCTGGATTTGTTCATGGCATCCTCTTGCATCGCTTTTTCCCAGGGAGACATAGGAAGCAAGTCTTAGTCACTGCACATAGGACCCCAACAAGAGGTCGTCGGATATGGCAGTCTCCCTCATGGCTCTCCAGCTTCTACCCGGACTTGTAGCGTTCACATCCAGGAAGTCAGAGAGTCCTCTTGATAAAGGATTCAGGTCACCCTACTCTTCTATATATGCTGGCTTACAGCAAAAGTTCGAGTCCACACAGTGTAGTGTCATATGGCTCACTGTGCCCCTCCAGCTGTGTTCTTAACCATACACTTCCTGCCTCGCTCTGGTCCTCTTGCTATTTGATGTTTGAATATAGCAAACTTCTCTTTCTGGGGCTCTGTGAGATATTTCTTGGAATGTTCATTCCTGAATGACAAAATCCTTTGCTTCCTTCAGTGCTGGGTTTTGTTCAAAGGTCACCCTTGCAGTTAAATGCTCTTTTTTTTTCTTTTTCTTTTCTTTTCTTTCTTCCTTTCTTTCTTTCTTTTTTTTTTTTTATCTTCCAGTTGCATTTCCCATTGTATTGTTGTGTTGGTGTTTGATTGCTTTTTTTTTTTTTTTTTTTTTTTGAGTCAAGGTCTCCCATACCCCAGGCTGGCCTCCAAGACACAGGGATGACCTTGAACTCTGCTCCCTACTTCCCAAGTGCAGGAATTGTAGGCATGTACTGATATGCCCATTTTATCCAGTCTATATTTCTTATACAAACCTAAGGCAACTGAAAGCCTTGCTTCGTACATGAAAACAAACCTGTGTTCAGAGAAGCAGACTATCTGTGCCAGCACATGGAAAGTTTTCTTTACTAATTGTATGCTTTCTAAAGTAATTTCTTTAATTTGTTCTTTTTTCTTTTTTTTAGCAAGTGATTACTGACATAAATCCAACTTTATTGGAACACAGCCTTGTCTGCTTGTTTATAAAGGAAACAAACCTTCACTCAGCTTACAACTTAATGCTCAGCCCAGACTGTATATTAGTGACATGATCTTGGCCTGGTGCCTTGGTTGACTTTGGTGTTGCCAAACAATTGATTCCCATTGGGCTTTTTTGGCTCTCTTTAAGACTTCTCTGAAGCATAAATCATTCCCAATTGCATCTTTAATTGAACAGAATATTGAAACTACCAGTCAGCTTACCTCTCGCAGCAAAAGCCAGGATCATGGTATCTTTGACTCGGCTCCTAACTCTAAAGTCCAATAATAAAGATACTGAATGATTAAAAGGTATATGTATTACAGAGTAAGTCTGTACATTACTGAGCATGCTCAAGCTTTTTATTCCCCTTCCTCCTGTTTCCATTAGAAACTGCTTGCAGTTTCTTGGGACAGAATGATCTCAATACAACACAGAATCATGAAACTCAGGCAAGGGATGGGGAAATGGCTTGGTAGATCAAAGCACTAACTGTGCAAGCCTCATGGCCTGCTTTTGATTCCTGAACCCATGTAAAAAGCCAGAGCCAGGGCTGGAGAGATGGCTCAGTGGTTAAGACCATGGACTGCTCTTCCAGAGGTCCTAAGTTCAATTCCCAGAAACCACATGGTGGCTCACAACCATCTGTAATGGGATCTGATGCCCTCTTCTGGTGTGTCTGAAGACAGCAACAGTGTACCCATAACACAAGATGAAGTAGTGTACACCTATAATCCTGCAGTGAGAGGCAGAGACAGGAGAACTAGCTAGAAGTTCACAGACCAGCTAGCCTGGTAAGAGAGCCACAGAAACAATAGACTCTACCTCAACAAGGTTAAAAGCAAAATTGATTCCCAAAGCTGTTCTTGAACCTACACACACACACACACACACACACACACACACACACACACGAAATAGGTCCCTTGAAGTCATGTGTCAACTGATGAAACTGAGGCTTAGATACATTTTCAAAAATATTTATTTTATATACATACACACACATACACACACACGTGTGTGTGTGTGTGTGTGTGTGTGTGTGTGTGTGTGTGTGTGTGTGTGTGTGTGTATTTTGTCTGGATGTATGTCTCCACACCAGAAGAGAGCAGGGATCCAGTGGTACTACAGTTATGGATGGCTTGAACTACCATGTGGCTGTTTGGAGTTGAACTCAGTAGATCTGGAAAAAACCCAGTGCTCTTAAACCCTGAGCCATGTCTCCAACCCAAAAATAAACTTACTGAAACCAGGGTCTGGTGGGATTGCTTAGGGGTTAAGAGCACAGGCTGCTTTTCCAGAGGACCTGAGTTCGATTCCCAGGAACCACATGGTGGCTCACAACCATCTGTAACTTCAGTTCCAGGGGATTCAGTGTCCTCTTCTGGCCTCTTAAAGTGCCTGACATGTACATGGTGCACATATGCACATGTTGACAAAACACCCATCCCCATAAATTAAAAGTATCATTTTTAAAATTATTTAAACCAGACCCTATAGCAGGCTGATAGAGAAACTCAGATTGGAATCCAATTCCTCTGACCCAGTGACCTTTGACCTCGTCTACATTTACTATAGGGGAATAAAGAGACTAGCAATGTAACTCTCCGGAGAAATAATTCCTATGCCAATCAGTGACTTCTCTGAAGAAGAGGTTCTGTAACAGAAGGGATCTGGGGGAGCATCAGGCTGACTCCCTAGAACATTGGCAAACCCATTAGAGTTCAAAGGTCAGAGTGGGACCCGTTGCCGTGACAACTCCTGATCTAGTGGCTAAACACAACTGACAGTCAGTTGTTACCCAGTTACCAGCATGGATGCTCCTGGCTTATGACAGCCTTCTGCTTAATGATTCAGGAACCCAGGAGCTCCCTACTCCAGGCTTCCACAGCCTTGCAGACGGAAGAAGACAGGGAAAGAATAGGTGCGGAAGATTCCTCAGTCCTCCTGACCTGGAGAAAATAGAATTCATTTCACACAATTCCACACTCTTCCTGTGGCCTTGTCTCACTGTGAGAGGCTGGGAGATGCAATCTGTGACTGACTACTGACTTTGTACACTCGGGAACCGGAGCACAAAAGTTCGATGAGCCCTCCCAGAAGCAAGGGGGCTGGACCTACACTCGGGTATCAGTCGGTTACGAATCCAGAGATCCCAGAGAATCCACGAGGTGGGGAGGAGTGCAGTGTAACTTTCCAGTTGTATCTGGTACAGACAGCTTCCCTCAGGCTGAAGTAAGCCCCTTGGGAGGAGCATCACATCCAGCACGGACAACCTAGGAAGACGGCTTAGGGAAAACAGTAATAGCATCTGGTCCAGCCAAACATTTGCGCCACTCAGCCCCAATCATTTCTCGCGGTAATGCCACCCCGTCTGGTTTCTAATCTGACTGGTGCAATCTCAGAGTACTCTTGAGAGGAGAGTTAGTGTAATAAACGAAAACAGCCTGAACAGTTTGTTGCAGCTGGGCCTGAGCCGAGGATAAAGGCAATCATCTCAGGATGAATGCTTGCTTGTTGCTCTATGAAAAGCTCTCAAGTACTCGTTTTGCCTCCACAAGTGGCTGGTTGATTTTCTCAAAGGACTGTCCTCACGGAGGGCTCGGCACTTTACAATTGCGGTAGTAGCTAGGTCAGCTTTGCTGAGGGTCCACACTGTTGAACTCATTCACAGCTGGGTAAGAACTGGCGTGACCAAGGCCAAAAGCTGAACCGTTTTAGGTGGTTTCCTTTTAATTTTAAAAATCATTCGAAATACAGTTTAAAATAAAATTGAAAAATTATTATTTTATGTGTTTAGGTGTTCTGCCTGCATGTGTGTCTGTATACCACATATGTGTCTGGTGCTCACAGAGGCATTAAAGAGGGTGCCTCTTTAATTGGGTGCCTTGGGACCAGAGTTACATACAGGTAGTTATGAGTTGCCACGTATGTTCCGGGAATAAATCCAGATCCTTTGGAAGAGCAGCCGGTGATCTTAACAGCTGAGCCATCTACCCAGGACCCTGTTTTCTGACTCTCGTTTGATGCCTCATCTAGCATGGTTAGTTTTGGTGTGTGTTAATGGTACTCTAGGAAAAAAAATTATTACATTTATTTGTTGAGGACAGGGGCATGCCATCCATGGACGTGGAGCTCAGAGGACAGCTTGTCCACGTCAATCTTCTCCTTCCACTAGATGGGTCCAGGAGGATGGAATTCCGGATATTTTTTTTCTTGAGTCGGGCTCTCACTAGGTAGCTCTAGCTATCCTGGAACTCACTATGTAGACCAGGCTGGCTACAGACTCACAAATATCAGCCTGCCTTTGCCTCCCAAGTGCTGGGACTAAAGGTGTGCACCATCATGCCCAGCCAAGGATAGAACTCTGATCGTCAGGCTTGGCAGCAAGCACTTTTACCCGCCATGCCATCTTGCTGGCCGAGCAGCTCTTCTTGCTATGATAGATCCATTCACCATTCACACACCAATTCTTCCAGTCATTCATGATTCCACAAATAGTGCTCTTTGCAGGCACAGCATTGGTCAGCCCCGTGAACCCTGTATATCCTTTTATTGATTGGAACAGTTTCCTCTCCCCCCAAAGAGAATAACAAGGAGTCCCGCCTGAAGTTCCAGCCCCAACTGTTCTCTTCTTTCCTTCTATCCTTTTGCTTCCAGTGTTGAGGATCTGACTCACACTTTTAAACAAGTACTCTACCACTGAGCTACACCCTCCCCTCCGCCTTACTCGTTTCCCTTAGTGGTTGGAGACACAAGGCACAGTATTCCCAGAGAGGAGATGTCTTGCCATGTGCCAGAACACTGGGACACTTCTCCAGTGTAGCAGGCAGGTTCCTTTATGTTTTTAAGGGTTATCTTTGATCTGTAGTGTCTGTGTCTTGAAAGCATTCCAGAGAACTGGGCATCTCTTTCTTACCTGGTTGGCCTTGATATCAACAGGGTTGACCAATATAAATGTCTATAGGATGTCAAACACGATCCTTTTGTGAATTTTGTTGTTTTTGTTTTGAGACTGTGTCTCGTTACATGGCCAAGGACCTCTTTCCTCAGCCACCTTAGTGTTTGGATTACAATACACCCCCATACACCCTGCACTGTGTTCTGCTTCTTAGTTGGCTGCAGTATCTGGAGAAACTTAGAAAGGACCAGCCAAGGACATTGAATCACCACATCTCATCCTCTTAGGCCACCCAGACCAAACCTTGCTCATTATAATACTGAGCTGAACATGCCAAGGCCTTCACAGCCACTGTCTTTCTGTTTTGAACTGGTGTTCTTAGACCTTGCAGGGAGCATGTCTGTGAATATGCACACCATCTTTTCTTTCCTTTCCTTTTTTTTTTTTTTTTTTTTTTTCGAGACAGGGTTTCTCTGTGTAGCCCTGGCTGTCCTGGCACTCACTCTGTAGACCAGGCTGTCCTCGAACTCAGAAATCCGCCTGCCTCTGCCTCCCAAGTGCTAGGATTAAAGGCATGTGCCACCACCGCCCGGCTACCATCTTTCCTTTTAAAAAAGTCTTTTATGTGTATGAGTGTTTTGCCTGCATGTGTGTCTATGTTCCACATGTATGCCTGGTGTCCCTGAAGGCTAGAAGAGAGATTCCCCTGGAATTCCAGATAGTTGTAATCTGCCATGTGAATGCTGGCTGAACCAAGGTCCTTTGCAAGAGAAAGATCTGTTGTCTGATAAGCCATCTCTCCCAAACTTTTTAAACTATGGTTTCAAGCTGAGCATGTTCCAAATGTGTATCTTAAACTGAGGATGCTCAGAAATGTGCCCATTCCTAACATGCTTTCCTACACCAATATTATAGATTCTTTGAGTAACTTGCCACATGTCCTTATTCCAGGGACAGCATTGCTTCTCCGAGAACCTCAACATGATGTACATGCTACAGACAATAAATCTTTCTCTGCCCCTTTTATTAGTGATTATGTGTTTCAGCTTTGCACCCATCAAGACAAGACAATGGAAAGGGAGCCACTGCATTCAGTCACATGGTGACTAAGAGTAGGGTAGTTAACCCAGGTTCGAGCCAGCCAAAGTCATAAACAGATACAGTGAAAAAATATATAAATAAAAGGAAAAGGAAAGGACTTGATTGCTCCTAGTCATGGTGGAGGAGAAAGTTTATTGTAGATAAAAGGGAGAGCATAGCCAGAAGCATCTGGGAGAGTTCAGAGTGGACGAAACCCTGAGCCATGTGGGGAGAGGGGGAGAGAAAAGAAGAGGGGAGAGAAGGGGGCTGAATGCAGCCAAGAGGGCAAAGGTTAAAAAGGATGGGTAATCAAAACACCTGGATTATATAGGAAGAGCCTCTGGGGAAAGGGCAGCCCAGCCCCTGGGCTGGAGAATTCAGGGCAGGGGACAGGGTATGCCAGCCTTGTCCTGTATCATGTAGGGACTGAGCTGGGTCTGCTTTGATATGTTATATAGGCACTTGAGCCACGTGTCCCAGGGCTTCAGACTTAATGCAGACAAGTATGCATTTCTGTGAACACAAACTATTTGTTATTTGTCTAAGGAGAATAGAGAAGAACAGAATAGCCAGACGTAGTGGTGCATACCTTTGATCACAGCACGGGAGGCAAAGGCAGGCGGAGCTCTGTGAGTTTGAGGCCAGCCTAGTATACAAAGTGAGTTCTGGGACAGCCAGGGCAGTTATACAGAGAAACCCTGTGTCAAACAACAACAAAAGAAAGGAGGAAGGAAAGAAGGAAGGAAGGAAAAGAACAGACTTACAGAATTATCAAGCTAAAGTCAACGCTTCTCTCTTCTGTAGCAGGAGCCTGTTAGAACTGCGAGTTGATTGGCTCTGGTGCTCTGTGATCTGCCACACTTCCTTTCACTCTGTAGAAACCAGGCTGTTTAATTAATTGGATGTATGTGAAAATCACTGTCTCCATATTTTTTAGGCACTGGGAATATAATATATTAATATCTATCATTCTACCCAGGATTCAATGCTGCTTTCAGTTATTGCTATTTAATTGGTTTTTTTTAGTTTCAAGTTTATGCTTCAAAATAAACAGGGATTTGCAAGAAGTGACAAACTATGCTACAAGCAGCCCTGTTGACCTAGCGTCTATAGTCCCTCGTGTTTCCAATGCCAGAGCCAATTCACAATTCAATGCAACTTCTGCCAATCATATTTCATCCCAGTGAACCACAGAGGTATGCCTTGTTGGTATGACAAATACCTCATTTAAAAAAAAAAAAAAAACAAAAAACAAAAAAAAACCCAGCTTAATGAGGGATGGGTTTATGTTGGCTTGCACTTCTGGGGGATACAGTCAATGATGCCTGAATAAGACAGCAGGAGGTAGCTGCTCATGTTGAATCTGCTGTTGGAAAGCAGAGAGGTGTGAATCAGCTTACTTTCTCCTTTTTGTTACAGCCCAGGACCCCCGCCCCTCCATTCATAGAATGGTGCTACCCACAGTTAAAGTGGGTCTTCTCACCTCAAACAATCTAATCTAGATGGCCCCTCATAGATATGCTCAGAGGTGTGTCGCCTAGGTGACTATAGGTTGCCACGTTTGACAGTCAGTATTAGCCAGCACTGATGAGCTAGCATCTTAGCAATTACAGACTAATAGTTCACCGACCACGGATGATGGGGTTCTCATCGCCATCTAGTGGATGAAAGATGCAAGCACTCACATGGCCGATCGTGTAAGTGGTCCCTGTAAATGGGTAGAACCTAGGGTGAGGAATCTGAAGAGATGGCTCAGTAGTCCCAAACAATTCCCAGTGATCACATGGAAATTCACAATCTTCTGTAAGTCAAGTTCCAGAGGATGCTCTCTTCTGGCTTCCACAGAACCAAACACGCATGTGATAGGTAGGTAGGTAGGTAGGTAGGTAGATAGAAAAATAGATAGATAGATAGATAGAAAATGCAAAACACCCATACACATAAAATAAGATGATTTTTAAAACTTACACAAGAAAGAATTTGGGATAGGAATTTTTACTCCTGTGACTCCAAAAGAAAAGCTTTTCATGGAGGTGAAAGATGAAGAAATCCAGACTTCGGCTAAGCCCCAGGCATGCCCTCAGTATGAAATGCACGGCAGGTGTCCTGCTCAAGAGGCATCTGTCATCCTTCATCTGTTAACCTCTGCCATGGTCTCCTCTGGGAGTCAGGCAGAGCCTTTTAGACATTGTCTCCAGAGGCACTTTCAGGGAGAAGGCTGCTGTCAAGCAATGATAACCCTTCTACAATGACGGAGGTCTGAGCCCTGGTAGTCAGCAGTTCCACAGCTGGAGCACGTGTGGAGTTTGAAGGGGATATGGGCAGGACAGCCAACAGCATCCATTCTGCCTCCCAGAGAAGACAAAACTCAATATAAAGACTGAACGATAAAAAGGCAGCTATGTCAATGTCTCAGAGTCGTGCTGAGATGAGAACACCTTAGCATGTATGATGTCCACCAAGAAGGACAACGTGGACGGAATGTGAAGGTGATGGAACTGGGCCAGGGTGGCCTTGCAAATGTGACAGGGCATGAGGTAAGAGCAGCTGGCTTTCCCTCAGGACACACTGATACAGTGATTTAGCTCCCACATTAATGAATAATTTATACAGGGAACCACTTCTCTTTAATAATTGGAGAAACGAGAGCCACAGTATTAATTTGATGGGCACTAAGACACAGAGAAATTTGAGTTCGTGACCTGGCTGGATTTGTTGTTCTTCCATTAAAATTACTCATCCACCCGTTGGCTCATAGCTCATTCTAAATGTATCAGATCTCGGCTATCGCCGCTCTCATGAATTTTTATGAGATTACAAAGCAAGTCTGGCGCTGACCTTGAGCGTCGTATCTATCTTCTCTTCATTAGGCTGTGCGCGAAAGGGCCATTCCCTAAGGAGAAGATGTATTAGTCACACGACGATGCTCCAACACAAAAGAGCCCCGGACTTGTCCCTTTTGACACCAACATCGACCTTCTCCTCTGTGTCACCGTCTGCCTTTGTAGTAGGCGCGTTTTTATTCCCACTCAAAGGATACAGTGACTCTAAGCAGTGCCTTCCTGACTTCATTTATGGCGGCAACTCTCCGGAGCAGTTGTGCAGTTCTAGTGTGGATCTCGCCAGTCTCCGAGTGCTCAAGCCCCGCCCCCCACACCCTTGTTGAGCTTCATTCACGTCCCCAAACTCTGCTCCTCCCTCCCCCTCCTCATTGGAGACTCTGCTCCGGGATTTTTTGTTTGTTTTTGTTTTGTTTTCTATGGAAGCACTCATGTCTTTTAGTTACTCTGCAATTCATCCTTTGAACTATTTCCAGATTACTTTGTATCAATCTGGGCTCTATTCATTAACCTTGTCATGTGATCCGTAGTCATTCACAGCTGCTTGTTTAGGAATTTAAAGTTCTCTCTGAGAAGCCAGGTGTGGAGGTGCACACCTGCAATCCTAGCATTCAGGAGGATGACGCAAGAGGATCTGAGTTTCCCGCTACAAGGGACACTTCCAAAACAAAAACAAAAACATAAATTTCTTGGGCTGGAGAGATAGCCCAGCGGTTAAGAGCACTGACTGCTCTTCCAGAGGTCCTGAGTTCAACACATAAAATAATTCTTAAAAAGAAAAACAAAGAAATATCTTCATGAGTTGATTTTTCCCTAATAATGATGTTTTTGTTAAATGTATTTTATTTGTTATTAGTGTGTGTGCATGTGCAATCTTGTGCAGTGTGCAGATTTACCTTCTGGGCCACCTGTCCACCTTGCCAGCTGTAGTTCTGGCTCTTTGAGACTGGGTCTTCCATAGTTGGGCTGACCTTAAACTCAATATATACCCAAAGATCACATTGAACTTCTGGCCTTCCTGCTTCAGAATTCTTCCTTTCTTCCTTCCTTCCTTCCTTCCTTCCCCGCTCCCCCCACCCCCTTTTTGGATTTTCAAGACAGGGTTTCTCTATGTAGCTTTGGCTGCCCTGAACTACCTCACTCTGGTCTCCACCTCACAGGGATCCACTTGCCTCTGCCTCCCGATTATTAATGCTGGGATTAAAGGTGTGCACCACAATTACCCAGCTTTTATTTCTTTATTTGAGGGTTTGTGGAGGTCAGGGATTAAGGCAGTATCTCAGCCTGTACTCTCCACATACTGAGAACTCCCAATCCTCCTGTCTCTATTTCTAGAGTTCTGGGATTAGAGGGTGCACCAGGAGCCCAGTTTAACATCTGCTTCTATTCTTCAAGGAAAACCATTTTGCTGAAATTCTGCTCACTTTCCCAGAGACAAATATTCCCTCTTTCCCCTTGCCTCTGTGCTTTGTTCGAATGTAAAAAACCCACCCCAGTTCTCAGCTCCTCAAAGCTTGCTTGTCAACTGTGTGGTTTGTCTATTCTCTGTAAGGCTGCTGCACTTTCAGGGCTGCTCCCTGGTGTGTGGGATAAAATGCAGGTTCAACTGGAGGAAACCACCATTGCTTTTTATGCTTTCTAAGAAAATGACCATGAACCTTCCTATTCTTTGAACTTCTACAAGTGTATTATCCTGACCAAGAAAGAATGCAGCTGTTACTTTAAAGCTATTGTGACACTGTTACAACTAGCTCCTGGGGGTGGGGGGATGTCTGCTCACATGAGTTTCTCTCTCTCTCTCTCTCTCTCTCTCTCTCTCTCTCTCTCTCTCTCTTTCGTGCCCACGCGCGCGCACGTGCGCACGCTCACGTGTGTGTGTGTGTGTTTGTGTGTGTGGTGTGTGTGTGGTGTGTGTGTGTGTGTGTGTAGTGTGTGTGTGTGTGTGTGTGTGTGTGTGTGTGTGTGTGTGTCTTGGTAAGGATTCATTCTAAAGCCTGGTAGATAAGCACTCTACTTCTGAGTGCCCGCTGAGACTCCCCTGAGTGAGGACATTTAGAAGCTTGTGTCTTCTGTCTCATGACTTTATCCCATGCACCTTTTCCCTTAAGCCACAGTCAAGAGTATGAGCATATGTGGGTCTCTATAGTGAATTATAGAATATAAATGTAAATCCTTGGAACCTTTGACTGGAAGACCAAATGTTCTTCAGTGAGTGACTGGACAGACTGTGGCAAGGCCATGTGACAGATTACTGGTCAGTAATAAAGAGCAATGACTTACTGATACAGGAAACAATTTGGAAAGCTCTGGAGAGCATGAGAAAAGCCAATTTCTCAAGGGCTTGCTTAGCAACGGGTTGTGTACTGTGTGATCTATTCGCTTGACTTTTGTGAAGTGGCCAAGGGGTATGAATAGAAGACAGATCAGGAGTGGTCAGAAGGATGGTGTCCTGATCAAAGTGCAACACAGGAGAGTTCATTGTAACAGCAGATCTGTAAGATCATCGTAGACATGGTCAGTCGAGCCTATACTTGTGAGAGAATTTGATGGATTGACCAAGTGTGGTGGCCCGTGTCTATTATAATCCTAGTACTCAAGAGGCTAAAGTTGGAGAATCTATGTTCTAGGTTAGCAGGCTACAGAATAGCCTGGGCTACTCTCAAAAACAATCTTTTTTTGTTAGTCATTAAAACACCAAATCACAACAAAAAGAGTGAAAACTGCTGAAATCAGAATAAGAACAAGAATTTTTGTTTTTCAAGACAGGGTTTCTCTGTATAGCCCTGGCTGGCCTGGAACTCCCTCTGTCGACCAGGCTGGCCTTGAACTCACAGTTTCCCCTGCCTCTGCCTCTTGAGTGCTGAGATTAAAGGACTGTACCACCGTGGCAGCATTTTGAGATGTAGCATGAGAACCTTCAGAAAGGTAAGTATGAAAAATGTTTAGACAATTAAGGGTTTCTTGTCCCTTGAGGGGTTCCTCCACATGCAGGGACGTCTTAAGTCCCCCTGCTCTCTCTTGGGAAATACATCCCTCACCGGGTGTGCCAGGCTTTCCCCTGGGCATGCTTCTTTTAAGCTTTATACTTAAACCAGTTTTAAAATCTCTCTAGGAAACTCCCAACTATGCTGGTTCCCAAAGTTAGATGACTAGTTGGGAAACCCTTTTCAACATCGAAGCCATAAACCCCGGCATGATTTGAGTCAAGATCCCTAACAGTCACTCAAGCTGGTATGGATGGCAGTGTGAAGTGTCTGTCCCCTCACCATGGATGAGTACAGGGGCTACGAGGGAAATATTTTAAGGTGACATCCCTGGGGGTGTGTGAGCAATTCTGAGGACATGTCAGAACACAGATTTAGTCACAGCGGTTCCATGCCTCAGCCCGGAAACGGTTTCATGAGGTTTCTACTGTTATGAAACAAGGAAGAATAAATTAAGGCACGTTTTCAGCTAAGTTGGTGGAAACATCAGAGAAGTAGGTTATAGCTAGGTGGGAAAACCTCTGCTGTGGCCTCCGAGGCTGTCTAATAATTGTCTGTGTTTGGGCTGCTGGAAGCCAGTGGTCTAAGTCAATACATTCCAAAGAAAGTCGAGCACTCTGTTTGTACACTCCAAATGATTGACACACTGGTCACACTGGTCACGGTGTTAGGCCAGGTACAGAGGAGGGCAGTAAACGGCTATCAAGATGCCTAAAGATGAGGCTTGGAGAGGTGGCTCAGTGGTTAAGAGCACTGGTTACTCTTCCAGAGGACCTCAAGTTTAATTCCCAGCATGCATAGCAGCTCATAATCATCTGTATCACCATTTCTAAGGGACCTGATCTTTAGGTACCAGGCATACACATGGTGCATATACATACAGACAGACAAAACATGCATATACATATGACAAAGGTAATAAACAGGAGGGAACAAACATGCTGAAGATGGACCAAGGTACTGAGGCTCTCTGGTTCCGCAACAGTCCACCCTCCACACAATCACGTTGCTCCTCTCAGTTAATCCTGATGCAAAGACTCAGCTGAAGCTTCTCTCTGGGGACTTCCCTTTACAGTTTGCCCTGGAGGTTGAGCATCACATTCTGTGTGTGTACATGTGTGGGGACACGTACTGTTTATTCAGTGTGATCGGTGTTCCATGACACTCGGAAAGGCTTGCTGGGATCGTATGTAAATGAGGCTGAGTCGGGAAAGCAGTCTCCAGGACAGAGGAAGAGGTGCCAAAGCCATTGAGGAAGAAACTGGGTCTCATTAAACTCTACTAGACATTATGCTCTGGCTCGGATCTTTTAAAATTGTTTAATCTTCCGTATTTGACATAATGTGACTCATATCAGGAGTAATACACCTAAATTAAAATAATATCAAGAATGCCGTCTGAACATATACAGCAGAGGATTACCTGGTCTGTCCTTAGTGAGAGAAGATGCACCTAACCCTGGAGAGACTTAAAACCCAGGGAGTGGGGAGGTCTGGTGGGGTGGGGATGGGACATGCTCTTGGAGAGGGGGAGGTTTGGGGAGGGGGGGAGGTATGGGATGGGGGTGGGGCAGAGCGGGAGAGGAATGAAATCTGGACTGTAAAAAAGGATTAAAGAATATAAATAAATTTAAAAAAGAATACTGTCTGAACAGATGAAGAAATACACATTTTAGACAACCAAAATTTCCATAATTTTAAAAACTAGATTGAACATTTATTTGAATCTCAAACACAGTAAACATATTTAAGGTATCTTAAATATCTAAAATTTATAAATACATGTAAACCACTTTAGTAGTCTTGTGTTTTCTTAGCCAATTTAAATAAGTTCATTTGTTAAGGAATTAAGTCCTTATAACAGCGCCCTTGGGATTGCTTTTCTTTTTTAAAAAGGCATGTATTTCTCATTAAGGTTTATGAGGCCAAGCTGGGCGGTGGTGGCGCACGCCTTTAATCCCAGCACTTGGGAGGCAGAGGCAGGTGGATTTCTGAGTTCAAGGCCAGCCTGGTCTACAGAATGAGTTCCAGGACAGCCAGGGCTACACAGGGAAACCCTGTCTCGAAAAAACAAAAAAAAAAAAAAAAAAAAAAAGGTTTATGAGGCCAAATGAAAGCCAAATCAAGTCGGGGCGCCTTAATTTTATTCCTTTTGAGCCATGGGTTAACCTTTGTGGTAAGTACAATAATCATTTAGCAAGTATTTTATCTAAACTGTTTTATCTTTATTTAACGGTAAAATCACAGAGATGAATAATTGCCCCATGTCTATTACTATGATTAGTAAGATTACCTGTGAACTTTAAGATGTTTTTGTAAGCTTTGGCTCAGGTCTTTACAAATGACCATTAAAAAAAGAATGTTCAAAGTTATGTCTTACTCAAGCTTCAGAAAGATACTGAACCCTGAAAATCCTGTTTTGTTTTTAAAAGCATAAAAATACCCTTAAATCATTAAAATGTACACATGTGCACATGCACACACACACACACACACACACACAATCTAAAAGCACTGAGATCAGTCATACTTTTGTCTTGTTTTGGCTTTTTTGAGACAGGGTTTCTCTATGTAGCCCTGGCTGTCCTAGAACTTGCTCTGTAGACTAGGCTGGCCTCAATCTTACAGAGATCCACCTGCTGCTGCCCCACCCCCAACCCCACCCCAAGTGCTGGGATTAAAGGCATGTGCCACAACCATCCTGCTGACCAGTCTTGTTGTAAGTCATTGGAATAAAGAGTTTAGCGCATTAGAGGAGTGCAAGTATTCCCAGAAGAAAACTTGTGCCCAGAGCAGAAGTCACTTTCTCTTCCTCAAGCGACAGGGGGCGTCTTGCAGAACCAGAACTGAGACAGGAATCAAGAAGATAACATCTAAAATAGAACTATATGGTTTTATACATACCTATTTTATTTTTAAAGATTTATTTATGTATATGAGTACACTGTTGCTGTCTTCAGACACATCAGAAGAGGATGTTGGATTCCATTACAGATGGTTGTGATCCACTATGTGGTTCCTGGGAATTGAACTCAGGACCTCTGGAAGAGCAGTCAGTGCTCTTAACCACGGAGCCATCTCTCCAACCCCTGTTTTCTTTTTAAAAGAGAATTTTCATTTAAAAGCGTATGTTAATTCCAATCAAGTAAGAGCTGTGACCAGCAGTCACATTCTCTTGTTTCACCAAAGTGTTCCCATTGACTAGACACCTTCTGTTTGTCGTTGCTGTTATTCTGTCCCTTCAACTGGCATACTGGACATGGCGCCAAACTTACCTGGCTGCAGTTGGTACTGACGCTTTCCACTTGAAGCTTTAGTTTTGCTCTGAGCCGAAAGGATGCTGAACCAATTTAACTGCTTCAGTTTACATGAGCACCTACAAGCCAGTTTGGTACTGAGTAAATTATGTGGACTATAGACATAAATAATCATGTCAGCTTTTAACAAATAAAGCAGAACCGCTGTCAGGCAGGCAGCTACCTTTACTGATAAAAACATTTTTGTCAATGTTACTTTAGAGCAATTTTTTAAAAACCATCTTAATTATATTTACCATGCTTGCTTTTGTGTCTAAAAGAAAAAAGGGAAGAAAAGAAATTTTAAAAGTGTATATTCTTGAATCAGGGGTCATCTCCTGGCCCAGCATCAGTCTGGAATATAGCTCCCTTCCTAGATCTGGCAATGTTGGTAGGTCTCTTATCTGGATTACACAACACAGGCCTGTCCCCACCCAGCCTTTACTCAGCAGCATCTGGTCCTTCTTACCTCTAGGCATCCCTAGAAGCAGGAGGCCCTTGAATCAGGAATGTTTCTGTCCAGAGTAAAGTTTAAAGACCAGGCATAGACACACACACACACACACACACACACACACACACACACACAGGCTTTGTAAAACGTCTCCTAAAATGAGAAGATAATGAAGTTTAAATTCATCAGCTTTGACCTGTAAAGTTACAGAAGTCAGCCTCTTGTTCAGAATGTCCTAGAAGGAAGGCTGCAGGATTCCTCCTTGTCTAAGCTATTCGCTTTAGAGACAGCAGAGGATTCAAGCAGGAAGATGGTGGGAGAGCACATTCCGGACCTCCGATTAAGAGAAAGCAAAGGCATTCCTAACGTTCTGCTTTGGGGAGTTGTTCTCTTGGAGGCAAGAGATGGCCTTAGGCCACCTGGGTATTGGCTCTTAGGATATCCCCTGGAAAAGTTCAGATTCATCAGACCCAGGAACAGGATATGGATAAGTACAGAGAGCTTTTATTTTGGGCATCAGTGGCACTTGACAAATGCTACCTGGGTCTCTGGCTAGAAAAACAGAAGCTAAGGAACCCAAGGGAACATGCAAGCCGGGTTTAGCAGAGAAGGTCAGCCAAGCAACAGACAGGGGGATTTCACTAACAACACTTAAAAATGGGTCTCACCACAACCCCCCCCCCCAAATGCTAATAGTGAGAGTATGGAGAAGTAGCTTCTATGGCCATCCCTAGGAGCCTGGGCAATTCTCTAAGCTCTAGGGATCTCTACAGGCCAGACAGGGATTAGAGACTTCCAGAGGAAAGAGGTGTGAAAGCAGTCAGTAGAGTAAAGATGTGTTAATGATGGTAAAAGAAAAAGAGCTGCCCACGGAGGAATACAAATATAAAAGTGTGAGGACAGTTTCCCAAGGGAAAGTGGCCTTTACATACAGGGTTTTTCTTCTTACTTTTTTCTTTCTTGGATTTCTTTATTATTATTTTTATGTGTGTCTTACTCATGGTTCTATTGCTGTGAAGAAACACCACGACCAAGGCAACTAACTCTTATATTTAAAAAAAAAAAAAATTAACTGGGGGCTTGCTTACAGTTTCAGAGGGTGAGCCCATGACCATCATGGCAGGGAGCGTGGCGGTGCTCACGGCACTGGAGCAGTAGCTGAGAACACCATTCTGATCTGCAGGTCCAGAGAGAGAGGTGGGAGGGGGACTGGACCTAGTATGGGTTTCTGGAACCTCAAAGTCCACTCCCACTGACACACTTCCTCCAACAAGGCCACACTTCCTGATCCTTCTAATCCTTTCAAACAGTTGTACTCCCTGGTGACTAAGTGCCAAATTTAAAAGGAGTAAATATTCCTCCACTGACAGATACATAAAGTCAGTTTTTCTTTAGTTAGAGTTTATCTTTTTGTTTTGTTTTTTTATACTTGCCAGTTGAATTAACACACTAATTAAATGTAAAACCAGCTAAGGTACCAAATACCTATTATTTGGAGGTGGGCATGGAGTAGGTGTTTAGGGGGCTAAAGGCTGATGGTAGCCAGGCTCTGGACCAGAAAAATCCCAACTTTCACAGTCTTTGTAATTATGAGCAGCTTTTCATTTTCAGCCTTGTTGAAAGCACGACTTTTTTCCCCTAGAAATGTCATTTGGCAATGAGGAAGACCTACCACATACACACACAGAAGCACAAAGACACACAGGCATACACATGCAGAAGCAGACCACATTACATACACACCACATTATACACACATATTACATACACATGCAAATACCTGCCACACACAGACACACATATTGTACACACCACACACCTACACCTCACATGTGCGTGCACATACACACACACACACACACACACACACAGACACTATACACCCGTTTGCACACAATAACAGAGTATAAACACATACTGCTGTATAATCATTCTTGATAGTAAGTCCTTGGACTATGAAATGGAAAGACATCACCATCTGGAAGGAGGAGTGGAGTCCCAGCTGCAGAGCCAATCTTCCCTGCTGCTGGCAATAGGAATCTAAGAAAAACTGACTGCCTAACAATTAGCTGAAAATTCACAGTTTGGAATTTGGTGGCAAATTTAATGAAGGAAGCAGGAAATGTAATATTTATAAAACCCAGCTCAGTAAAATGTTACACCAAAGCATATAAAGACCCAGATCCAGGGCTTGGATTTGGCCCACCCCAAAATCTATATCATCTGTGAACTGTTGGAACCTGAGAAAGGGCCAGTCCTTCTGATCCAAAGCTGCAGGATCTCCATGACACAGGGTAAGACCAGGATAACTGGGAGGAGTCTCGCTGAAGATCCAACGTTGGTGTCACAGAAGCCAGAGGCCTCAAACCAGACCAATGAGTGAAGATGTGTGGACAAAGGAATATACTTTGGGGGACACTGTGACATACTAAATTCCATGATGAGATATTTTCTATGCTTTGTTTTGTTTATTTTTGTTTACTTGTATGGGTTTTTTGGGGGGGAGGTTGTAAGCAGAAGGGGGATTATGAGGGGGCAGGGAGATGAGCAGGACACAGTGCATGATATGAAACTCAGAGTCAATAAAAAAGTTTATTTAAAAAACCCTTCAAAGCTTGTCAAATTATCTTGTGAGCCCACTGGGGTAGGGCAGTATAAGTCAGTGGTGGTTCAGAGCACCACCAAGGATCCTAGGTGAGCTTCGGGCCTCCTTTCTGTCTTCCTCATTGGCCCTTCAACACATATTCACTTCAGGACTGCTCTCTGCAAAGCACTGTGGTGAAGGCAAGGGGAAATACCAAGAGGATTAGGGGATAGCCTCAGTCTCAGGAAGACATGCACAGAAAGAATGGTGATATAAAATGCAATTGAACCCAAAGCCCCAGAGGCAGGAGAGAATGTTTCCCACACAAAAGGAAGGCTTGGAGCACAGGTTACAGCTGAACCAGGCACTATGTGGCTAGCAGACTAGCATACAGTTCTATTGGGCAAGTAGGGAAAACAAGAGGGCTGTGAGCAAGTGGGAAAAGGCACAGGCTGTGCCCAGGAGCCTGCAGGGACATTGTTGCAGAAAAAAGTGAAACGAATGCTCCTGTAGTGGGGTGAGGGGATGAGCAGAATGTGCTATGGGACAGTCGGGCATTCACAGGTCCCTTCAGAGCCAGGATGCCAGAAGCTGCGTGAACGGATGTTGATCGTGACAACATGTAGGTTGGTGGCCATTCTAGAACACTATTCTGTAGCAAAATACCGATGATGCAAACTTTCCCAATTAAACATTTCTATACAATCAAGCACAGCTGTGGCCATTTGAATGCCTGTATCACCCCCCTCATCATCAACCTCACCTCCACCCTCACCATCCTTCCACTTCAACCTTTCTAGAGCGCTTTTGGTCGGGAGGATAAAGATCTAACCTGAACAAGCAATCATTTTCCTTTCTCTTTGACTTTGGAGACTTAGTCTGATGGAGACCCAGGTGACCTCAGACTATGTAGCTAAGGATGATCTTTAACTACTAATCCTCCTGCCTCCACTTCTCCGATCACAGGAGTGCACCACCTCACCAAGCTTTAACTGGAGACGTCAGCCACCTCATTGTAGTAGCTTATGCTGAATTGATTGAGCTGACCCAATTTATCCGTGGGATAGAGGAGTAAAAAGCAGGGAACACAGTAGGAGCTTTATACTTGGTACAAAAGAGAAAAGATCTGTGGAAACAATCAAGAATGCCTGGTAAAGGATGGTGAGAGACGAAGTCTTTTATGTTCTGACTCCATTTTAGAGAACTTGACCTAAGTTTAAACGTGGGTAAACTAACAGGCCAGTACCTAGCATTAGTTTCCAAGTGCCCTAGCTCCAGTTTCTAGGCTAACTCCAACAAGCTACATTTTCAGGTTTATCCCCAACAAGCCTGCCCCATCCCTGACACCCACCAATGCAGAGGGAAGCAGAAATTAAGTTTATGATTTGATTCCCAGCACCAGCCAATTATGCTAAAGGCCATAAGTAGCTCTCCAATTAGATACTTGTCAGGCTAGAAACTCTTACCAACCTTGCTTGCCATTTTTTTTCCCTTTTCTTTTTCAATTTTTTTAAAAAATAGATTCTTCTCTCATGCGGTAAATACATCCCAACTACAGATCCCCTTCCTCCACTCCTCGAAGACAGCCCCCACCTCCCCTCTCCCGGAGAGCTACACCACTGTTTCCTCTTTGGAAATCAAATTGCATCTTAGGTGATACAACAGAGCCCCCTTCTGGTCCAGCCAAGGAACTATGAGCGTAAACATGTCAGGAAGGAAAGTTGAGCGGCTAGTTGAGTATGAAACAGGGTCCCAGAGGAGTTGGTTTTGGAACAGTGGCAGCAGAACAGAGGGACGAGTGCTTTCCACCTGAGGAAGAACTTCTGTTGATAAAATACATATATGTGCTTCCTAGTACTCCTAGCATTCCCGAGTTCAAGGCTAACCTGGGCTATGAAGTGAGACCCTGTCTCAAAAGACCAAAATTATTACTATCACACCCAGAAGTACTAACATTGGGACTATTTTGGTGTTCTGGCTTCTAGCATTGTTTCTAATTGTATAAATTATTGTTATTATTATTATTATTATTATTATTATTATTATTATTTCTCTCTCACACACAAAAGAAAAACAAATCAATCAAACAAACAAACAAAAAGCCACAAATAAATTGACCTCACCTCTCAGTGTTCTGGCACATAAATATCCCATATCCTTTTCTGAATACACAGATCCACTCTTGGATATATCCCAGAGAATGGAGAGACGTTCCCATAAACAGAGCCCAGAGGATGGAGCAACTTTAATTCCAGGCACTGTCCACCCTCTCTGCATCCCCCACTCATCTTCCCAAACCCACCCCCCATAGACTATGCCTGCATAGCTGGTCCATAAGGCTCCTCAGACAGACAGAAACTAGTTATCATTGGTTAAGCACAATTGCCAGTCATCTCTGTATAGGAAAGCTATTCCCACAGGCAGTTTGAACCTTGGAAGTTCCAAGGCTTGCACAACCACTGGGCAGGACCCACCTAGGCTAAGGGTCATAGTACATTAGGCTCTATTGAGAGGGAACTCTGTAACCTCAAAATAATCCATAATGGAGGAGGGAATCCCTAAGAGGTGTTGTGGTGGTTTGAATATGTTTGGCCCATGGGAAAAGGCTTCTATTAGAAGATGTGGTCTTACTGGAGGAGGGGAGGAGGTGTGGCCTTGTTAGAGGAGTTGTATCCCTGTGGAGGCTGGGCTATGAGGTCTCATATATATGCTTAAGTTTGGCATATATATGTGAGACAGTCCCCTTCTGCTGCCTGCGGACCAAGATGTAGAACTCTTGGCTCCTCCAGCACCATGTCTGCCTGCACGCTGCCATGCTTCCTGCCATGATGATAATGGACTGAACCTCTGAAACTGTAAGCCAGCCCCAATGAAATGTTTTCCTTTGTAAGAGTTGCTCTGGTCATGGTGTTTCTTTATAGCAGTGGAAATCCAAACTAAGACTGGAGTAGAGCATGAAATTAGGCAAGGGGCAGTCTGAAAGAGAACACCGAGAACACCCACAGGAAAATAAATTTGGTAGTCACAGAAATTTAAGGAAAATCAAGCAGGATGGGGAGTTAATTACTTTTGTACAATTATGACTAACATACTTTTGTTTTGTTTTTAATTTATTTACTTTATGTATATGAGTACACTGTAGCTGTCTTCAGACCCCAGAAGAGGGCATCAGATCCCATTACACATCACAACCATGGTGGTTGTGAGCCACCATGTGGTTGCTGGGAATTGAACTCAGGACCTCTGGAAGAGCAGTCAGTGCTCTTAACCACTGAGCCATCTCTCCAGCCCATGACTAACATACTTGAAAGAACAATTCAATGGACAAAGGTTGTTTTTGGCTCATGGTTTCGGAGAGTTTGGCCCATATCTGTTGCCCATGCACTTGGGCAGAGCATCATGGTAGCAAGAGATGTGGATGAACCAGAAACAGAAGGAAGGATTAGGGCAAAGATAAAACTTTCAAAGGCACATTCCCAGTGACCTTCTTCCTCCAGTTAGGCTCCTCCTCCTAAAGTTTCCACAACATCCCAAAATAGCTCCATCAGCTGAGATCAAGTGTTTAAACATTTGCCTGTGGACAGCATCTCAGATTCAAAGTGTAACAGACAGAAAACCTGATGTCATAGAGTCAGTGTCTCAGAGTCAGTCTCTTCTGGTTACTATACAGTATGTGTACAGCTAGAAACCTTATTAGATTTATACACTGTCGCTATCTTCAGACACGCCAGAAGAGGGCATCAGATCCCATTACAGATGGTTGTGAGCCACCATGTGGTTGCTGGTAATTGAACTCGGAACCTCTGGAACTGCTGAATGATTTCTCCAGCCCTAGCTAGAAACATTTATAAAGAAAAGTTTGAACCAAGTGTAGTGATGCAGCCCTTTAACCCCAGCACTCAAGAGGCAGAGGCAGAGGCAGAGGCAGGCAGCTCTTTGTGAGTTTGAGGCCAGCCTGGTCTACAGAGTGAGACTGAGTGTCAGAAAAAGAAAAGCTTGGACTGTGGGCATAGCTCAGTGGTCAAGAGCTAGCCCAGCATGGTAAAACTCGGTTTGACCTCCATCTCTGAGGAAGAAAGAGAAAGAAAGAGATCTTTTATGTAGCTCATAGTTTGAAGGCTGAATGTAAGAAGAGGTAGACCCACTGGTTCAGCTCCTGGTAAGTGGATTTATAATCTGAACATAGCCAAGATGGAGATCATATCCTAAGACAGACCTACCACCTGAGAGGCCCTGGAGCAACAACACTAACAACAAACCTGGAAACTGGACCCATCAAGGGTTCTTACCCTCATAACTAACTAAGGCATCCCTCAAGTGCTATCTTGTTTTTGTTTGGTTTTTTTGTTTGTTTTGTTTTTGTTGTTTTGTTTTTCGAGACAGGGTTTCTCTGTGTAGTCCTGGCTGTCCTGGAACTCACTCTGTAGACCAGGCTGGCCTGGAACTCAGAAACCTGCCTGCCTCTGCCTCCCAAGTGCTGGGATTAAAGGCGTGTGCCACCACGGGCTCCCCAAGTGCTATCTTAATCTCTTCTGAGGGTACACAGACAGCTACCGGAGACTCCCATTATGCTTTACCGCTCAACACTGACACTGTGGGGAACCAAACAACTTCTACACAAACGCATGAACTCTTGTGGGGTCAAGGAGACCCAAATCACAGTGGATTAGTGCCACCAGCTGTGAACAATGCATTCAGAGGTCTCTGCGGGTGGCCATTGCTCATTTCAGCTCAAGAGTTTTCTTCTCTTTTGTCCTAGAAATATATGAAGATCCTAACTCAGATCAGACCCCAGACTCAAGGACTCCCTTCATAGAGGTCTTGGGCTCCTTAAGATACCCTGTGGCATTCCCATTCCTCATTTCTGTAAAATTGTCCGGGCTTCAGTTATCCCTGAGATCTTTAAACTCAAGTGGCATAAACATAGACCATCCATCTCTGGCATTGACCCACAGACCTCGCTTTCCCCATTTTCAGCTGAATTTGCTTTTGGAGTCAAATGGCCATGAAAATACTGGATTGATTCTCAGCAGGGGCAGGAACACTTGCTCTGGAGAACTGGGTTAATTGGTTCAGATCTATTTTAGAGGCAAGGTAGTATTAAGCGATTATAAGTGAAAATCTACTTATCCTAACCAGGTTTTAGACACTCAGGGCTACTAACCTCTCCTTTCTGAGCTACGTAATTTATATAAGTGTAGAGAATGTTAAGGGGAGGTAGAGAGTGAGGCCTCTGTGAGGAGCTCCAGTTGTTAAGTTTTGGGTTGATTATGGGACAGAATGACAGTTACCATCAGTATGATGTTACATAGAAATGTCGGTGCTTTCCCACAGTGAGAATTTATAAAAACAAGCCACCTTGGTTTCATCAGCTGTAGCTTGTCAAAAAGTCCCAGCTTCCCTTGATAGCAGTGTTGACAAACACTGGTTCTTTCATTCCACTTTTTAAAAATTAAATTTATTTATTCACTTTACAACCCAATATCAGCCCTTCCTCTCCTTCCCCCAGTACTCCCTCCTCATGTAAGTCCTCTCCCCATTCCTGTTAGAAGGGAAAGCCCCTCTCTGGGTGTCAACCTCCCAACCCCCTCCCCATATCAAGTTCTTTTATTCCAGTCTCAACAGCTAAGGTTAACTCGAGGTCACACAGTAGAAATCACAGAGCAAGCCTCTCTCTCCGTTTATCCCCACCCACCCCAAGCCTTCCTCTGTGTGTGCGTGCCTGTGTGTGTGCTATGTGCGCATGAAGAGTTAGAGAGGATGCAGCAGAGATCCAAAGAGGTCTAAGTACAGGCAAGCACAAAGCCGCTAAGGATGCAGAGGGAATCTCTGGGCAGTCACCAACACAGCTGAAGGTCAGCTGGAGGTCAGCTGGAGAGTCAAGGTGTCAGGGTCGACGATGAGCAGAGCCTGAGAGTCAAGTTAACAAAGGTAGAGTGTAGGCTCTGGAGATGGTAGAGATGAGGGCAGGACCAGGTCCAGACACATGAATGAGAGGATCAATGTTAGATCCAGATGGGCAAATGAAAAAAGGCCAGCAATCTCAGAAGGCCACATCAGCAGGGAGGACAGAGCCATCTGTCCCCTGATGCACACGGTAGGTGGTCACATGATAGGCCATCACCATCACATTGTTAAACGTTCTCCTCTTTGTGGAGCACAGGTGAGTGTGTTGTACACTTTCCTTGGTCTGGTGTGTTTGGTGAGTTCTCAGGCCTGGTTTTCGTATCATTTAAACACATCCATTCACTCATATGGTCCCAATTAACTTTCTAGGGGATGGTGTTCTTTCTACTTTTAGCTATAAGTTATTCGTGTGGGTATTGCCAGGCAGATGGAGTTGCTTACATTCCCACAGAGGCATGGAGCCCTCCTTTCATTAGCATTCATAGTAGTCACCTGCAGAGTCACCCAGGACAGGGGACAGCCTGAGAAGTCAGTGCTTGTACAACATAGTGACACTGAGCAGGGTATGATCCAATCTCAGCAGTTATGTAAATTATATTCCACAGCGTTTCTCTCTTGTGTACTTTTCTTAGTATAATATTTTATTTATTCTTGAGACTTTCATAATGAATATATTAGGTTTTTATCATGTCTACCTTGCACTGTGCCCCTCAACATCTCCTGGGAGCCTCCCTTCCCCAACCATGACTTTCTCCCAACATCTTGTTCTTTTACCTTTTATAACATACTGAGTACGGTTAATGTTTCCCACGTGCACAGCTAGAGATGAGGCCTTATGGGCCCCTACTCCATCCCTGTTGAAATGCTGACTGGCTCGATCTTGCTCAGGTCTTGCATGCAACCGCAGCAGCTGTGAGCCCAGGAGGTGACCAGCCATGTCATATCCACAGCAGCCTTCTGCAACTTCTGGCGTTTACAAGCTTTTTCCCCCCTCTTTTTCTGGGATGTTCCCTGGTGTGTGTGTGTGCGCGTGCGTGCGTGCGTGCGTGTGTGTGCGTGTGCACACGCACACGCACACACACGCACACACGCATGTGACGTAAATGTTGTATTTGGGCTGAGATGTCCACAGTGACTTATTATCTGCACTTTGACCAGTTATGTGTCTCTGTATTAACCACTATCTGCTGCAAAAAGACACTTGTCTGATGAGGGATGAGAGATGCAGTAGTCTGAGTATAAAAAAATAAGTATTTAGAAGTCAGACTGATAATCATGCCCATTTAGCAAAACAATAGTACTACATTTTCCCTAGGACCTATGGCGACCTCCTTGGCCATGAATTCTTAGACAGGTCTACAGTATCATCTGTGAGCTCTCTCCTATAGACTGGTGCCGGGAGCCAAACCCAGGAAATTACCTGCTGTTCGGAAAGCCTAGTCAGTACAAGGGTAAGAAAGGACATTGTGTGTCCCAGGTCCCAGGAACTTAAAGAACGTCTGGTATTTCCTGGGAGCCGGTTACGACAGTGGGATGGTCTCGGTCAATGAGGATTCAATTGTGAGATAGCCCTAAGCAATGACCCTTGCCTAAGCTTCCTGTTTTGCTGTGTCTTTATAACCTGCTTCCTGAAATTAAAGTTAGAGCTTGGTCAGAACCCCAGACTTGCTCTCATCCTTTGTGTCTCTTGTCCCTTCATTCTTTCACCCCCTTCCCTAGGGTCTCTTTGAATCCCCGTGGGCCGGGGAAGACTGAGACTTACTTAAATTTAACCAAAAAGCAGTTCATCGTCCCCATACCATCCATGCCACTATTGCACCAATGGGGATAGCTTGGCAAGCTGGGAGCTACTGCAGCTCGTGGGTTTACAGGTGGGAAAGACTGATTTTTCTCGCCGGCAGCCTTCATAACACCTCCTAGGACTGTGAAGCAGCACAGATGAAGGTTCCCAGTCAGTACTGGTTTGATTTTCCCATGTCCTGTTGCTCAAGTATATGGTGTCTTCAGCATTAGGGTCTTATTATTGAGACCTGCTAGACAACCAAGTGCAATAGCAGGAGCGATGTGTTGTTCAGGATGGGGTCTCTAGGTTGCCCCTGACCAACAACTTGAAGGGAGCTGCCCAGGCCCTAAGAGTTTTGTCTGATAACCTATGTCTTTAGAGAGGGGACATTATTCCCCATGTAAGCTAACTCCATTCACATTCTTTTTGTTTAATTTTAAAAAACTATTTGTTTATTTAAAATGCAGGAATACTCTGTCTACATGTATGTACGCCTACATGCCAGAGGAGATCATCTGATCTCTTTTATACGTGGTTGTAAGTCACCCTGTGGTTGCTGGGAATTGAACTCAGGACCTCTGGGAGAACTGCCAGTGTTCTTAACCACTGAGCCACCTCACCAGCCCCTTGTTTAATATATTTTTAAAAAATCTTATAAGGTAGGTGTCCATAAGGCTTTTTCTAGCCTCCTTCGTCAGTGTTAGTTATTCCTCTGTCATCTTTCCTCTGCCCTCTCTTCTCCTCTCCCTCCCTAACTTAACCCTTCCCTCTCCATGATTCCCCATCCTCCTGCCTACACCATCTGTATTCTACAACCCTTTCTCCCTTAAGATCCCCCCTCTCTACACACATGCACAATTTAAGAATAATAAATATAAATCTTCAAAGCAGGCTGGAGACACAACTCAGCGGTTAAGAGCACTGGCTACTCTTCCAGAGGTCTTAAGTTCGATTCCCAGTAGCCACATGGTGGCTCACAACCATCTGTAATGGGATCCAATGCCCTCTTCTAGTGTGTCTAAAGAGAACTACAGTGTACTCGTATACATAAAATAAATAAATAACTCTTTAGAAAAAAATAAATCTTCAAAGCATAAAGTTACATGGTGCTTATAAACTCAAAGGAGCTGCCTGTGTAGGCCTGCACAAGACTGAGTCAGGAGAGGAACTCAGGGGGGCCCAGCCCCAGCCTAAGGAGCTTTGTTACAGATGAAGGCTGCTGAGGAAGGGGAAATCACTGTCTGAAGTAGCCTGGTGTAGCCTCTGGGAAGCTACTTAAGCTTCAGTGGGTAGCTTCACTCCTATGCCTATGAGAGCGTCCCTGGTTAAACCCAATGAGTCACAAAGCAAAACCAAAACTCAAGCAAGAAGTCCTGAAAGAGGAGTGGGACTTGACAAGGAAGAGGAAGTGGGTTGGTGTGGCGGGGAGAGGTGAGAGGAACTGGGGGGGAAAGTGTACCAGAATGTATCTATCGCATGTGTGGAACCATCAACAATCGGCCATCTTGGTGTGCACGGAGGCCTGCTGAGAACAGACATCTAGAAAGCAAATCGGTCTGGAAGACGTGCAAGTCCTCATCACTGATAATGGGATCTGGAATCAGAGAGGCTGCTCTTTATGGCTCTTCTTAAAATCGAAGGTACTCATGGCTGGGACGAAAATGAATGAATTATAACTCAGGTGAGAGGCGTGCTTATGTTTGCAAAGCAAAAGACAACACAGTGTCTCCTGGTAGCAAACCAAACAAATCCAGAATAATGTGGGGAAAGGCAACTCAGGCCCATGGAAGCGGTCACACAGGTAGTGCCAAATTCAAAAGCAACCTTCCTTTGGTGGCTACTGGACAGTCTGTGTGACGCTGTATGCCTCGCAGACTTCAGCTAAAGAAAAGTGAAGAAATTAAAGATGTGCTCCCGTTTTAAAAAAAGGAAGTGAGAATAACAGTAAAATGTTTTCAATTAAAAAGAGCATAAGGCTAGAGCTGGAGAGATGGCTCAGCCGTTAAAAGCACTCTGACTGCTCTTCCAGAGGTCCTGAGTTCAATTCCCAGCAACCACATGGTAGCTCACAGCCACCTGTCATGGGATCTGATGCCCTCTTTTGGTGTACATGAAGAGAGCGACAGTTTATTCACATAAAATAAATAAATGAGAAAGGCTTCTTCTTTTCCTCCGGCAGCAGCCATCAGGTGAGCCAAGATGGATGCGTACAAATACACCCAGGAGCTATGGAGAAAGCAGCAGCCCGACTGATGCGCTTTCTTCTGAGGGTCTGCTGCTGCTAAAAGCTCTCTGCACTGCACAGGGCTTCCCGCCCCACACGGCCTGATAAAGCGCGAAGACTGGGATACAAGGCAAAGCAAGGTTATGCCATTTACAGGATTCGTGTCCCCCATGGTGGTCGCAAACGCCCGGTTCCTAAGGGTGCAACTTACGGCAAGCCTGTCCACCATGGTGTTAACCAGCTAAAATTTGCCCGAAGCCTTCAGTCTGTTGCTGAGGAGAGAGCTGGGCGCCATTGTGGGGCTTTGAGAGTCCTGAATTCCTACTGGGTTGGTGAAGATTCCACATACAAATTTTTCGAGGTTATCCTCATTCATCCATTCTATAAAGCTATCAGAAGAAATGCTGACACCCAGTGGATCACTAAACCAGTCCACAAGCACAGAGAGATGCGTGGGCTGACATCTGCTGGCCGAAAGAGCTGTGGCATTGGAAAGGGCCACAAGTTCCACCACACTATTGGTGGTTCTCGCCGTGCAGCCTGGAGAAGGCGCAATACTCTCCAGCTCCACCGTTACCATTAATACACATGATATTTGTACAATTCATATCCAATAAACAATTTTAGGACAGTCAAAATAAATAAATAAATAAATAAATAAATAAACCTTAAAAAAGAGCTAGAATTTTACTTCTTGGGCTACAGTGTAAGCCTTTCCTCGCTACTAGGGAGAATTTAAAAGAGAAACCATATAACCTTGGGGGGATACAGAGTAAACGAAGAAAGTTTTATTTAAAAACAAACAAAAAGCTCTTCTAAGGCTCAGAAGATGTCTGAACCAGAACCTACTCTCTTCTTCATTCTTCCCAGCTTTTTATGACGGAAGCTTCACTCTTGATAGGTTCAGCTGAGGATGCAAGGGTTCCCTTCCCCAGCCCCAGTCAAATGGCTACCTGTTGAGGTAAAGCTGGGTCCTGCCCTGAGCTACTCCATACTGTGGGAAACTGTGGTTTTTACATTGCACTTTGCTCTAGGAGACTCCATTTTACAAGCATTTGGAGGAAGGAGGATGGCTGTACATTTGGGTGGACGTGTGACCACCACCTTTTGTCTGGGACCATCCATGTAGCACAGACTGGTAAGGGGAAGTAGAAAGACTCTACCCTACGCACTTATGGCGTACTGAGACTGCAAGCACACAAGGATATACTAAAGTCATCTTAGGGAAGCCAGGCTCACGGACTTAGCAAACGCCAGGTCAAGGAAAGGATATAATTTCTTCGCATAGACCCCATAAAGAGATGGATGACCGGCACTGAGATGGCAACAGCCCTCCCCCACACCTGTCATCTCCTTAGATAGCTAGAGAGTCACTGGCAGGCCTGGAGGCCATTGAAGATAGGCCCTGTCTTATAATCCTCTTTAGAGCCTACCTTCTGTTTCTCTGTCTCTCTGTGTGTCTTTCTCTGTCTCTGTCTCTGTCTTCTCTCTCTCTCTCTCTGTGCGCATGTGTGTGTGTGCATGTGTGTGTGTGTGTGTGTGCACTTGTGTACAAGCACAGAACTCCTGAGTTACCTGGGGCTTCAGCTCTAGTCTCGTTCCCTACTACTGATGTGGCCTACTTAACTGCCATCTCCAGTCTGCCTGCTTGCCTGACCCATCCATCCATCTCCCTGTTCCCTCATCAGGACCCGGCCTTGCCCTTCTGCCTCTGCAGCTGGACTTAGCTCTACGGCTCTGCTCTCAAGGTCCTGGCACACAGCTGCTGCCCCTTGAGCCTCTTTCCTGTGGTTGAGCTTGGGCTTCTTGTCTTATCAATACAGACTGTATTTACCTCTGAGACCTTTTGCTTTAGCTCTTTGTAATCACATCATAAGCCACACAAACAGTTTTACTATGTGACACATAATGCATGAGCTGAGGGTTAATATTAGTAATTAAGACTGGAATCCAAGTGTTTGTCTCAGCCCGGTTGCCAAGGAGAAATAAGAATATCTGCCCTTGTTGCCACTGAAACCTCTAAACCTTGTGAATTTCTTTTTATTCAATAAATTCTGGCATTGTAGAAAGACACGGGAGTGTTCACTGATGTTTCTGACAGTTTGCCAATGACATTAACTTTCTCTAAGTAGAATGATGTCTACCCCCTGTACCTGCTTCTCAGCTTCAGACATGTGACCAAGAGGCAGAGGCTCCTTCTTGTACTTAATTCCAACTCATGGGATGGAAGACGTCTCTTGCACAGAGCCCCAGAGAGAACTGGGGCCTCCCTCTTCCTTGATAAAATCCGAAGGTGGTGGGTCCATGTTGACGAATTGAGAAAGCCAGCAGCTACCCCCGGCCCGCACCATCCTGCTCAGTGCTATAAATTATGGAACAGAATGGCAGTGAGGTGGAAAGGGAGCTGGGACCAACCACCCTGCAGAAGGAGCTTTCTTAGAAGAAAGAGAGCTTTGTGGAACCTGAAGGCATTGATTGGGCCTTGGGATAGGAGAGCATTTAGAGAGACAGGTTAAAGTGGAAGAAGATGGTTGTCATGACAACACTACGAGGTAACCTGGAAAAGAAAGGGAGAGTGTAGGGAGACACACACCTATACACACAGAGAGACCAGACAGGTGGACATGAAGAGTACCTTTAGAGACATCCCCTGAATAGTACTGATGAGATGGTGTATTAGGGTTCTATGGAGTCACAGAAGTTATGGAAAGTCCCTATATAGTAAGGGAATTTGTTATGATAACTCACAGTTTGTAGTCCAACTCGCCAACAAGGGTCAACTGTGGTCCAAGGATCTAGTAGTTGTTCAGTTCCACAAGGCTAGTAGATTCCAACATATGTACTGGCAAGTAAGTGCAAGCAGGTGAAGAAGAGGGAATCTTCCTTCTTTCAACGTCCTTATGTAGGTCTCCAGCAGAAAGTGTGGCCCAGATTAAAGGTGTGTGCCACCGTGCCTGGATCTGGGACTTGCTCTGTCCCAGAGGACCTTGAACTCAGAGATCTCCTTGCCTTAGTCTCCTGGGATTCATAGCCACTATGCTTCAAGATCTCCATGGCAAGATCCAGGTCAGAAACTTGTGTCTCCCAGCCTCAAGATCTGGATCACAGGTAAGCCTTCCAATTCTGGATTGTACTTCATTCCAGATACAGTCAAGCTGACAACCAGGAGTAGCGATTACAGATGGTTGACAGGTAAACGTGCTTGTTTAGGGTCTTCAAGTCCTACGACCTGCATTTGATCTCCAGGATCCACAGGTAGAAGAAGAGAGAACAGACTCCTGTGAGTTGTCCTCTGACCTTGACACACATGCTCAGAAATGAATACTTAGATGTCTTTAAAAAAGAAATCCCCCAATAAAGGGGCTTTTCCAACTTCTCTGAATTTTCAGGATGTAAAGTTCTACACCAAGTAAATTGAGATGCCAAGGGGCCAGGTCCTACTAGATAAAATCATTAATTTGTCATGCAGTTACAAGAGGGAGACCCTGGGCTTGCTTTCTACCTCTCCTTGTGTGATTTCTCTCACAGCAGGGGCCTGCAGATTCTCAGGCCTGTAGGCGGACTTCTGGGAAGGAGGCAGCTGAAAGTTGTGTGATCTAACACTCAAAGTCTACTGAGGGTCTTTATATTACAGATCCTCTGGCTGCTTCTTCCTGGTCCCCTCCCTGGCCCCTCAAATTATGCTCTGCCTCTCCAGCCATCTGTCAAAGAGCTGTGTTCCTGCTGTGTGGAAACATCAAGTCTGGCCGCTCTCCCCACTGCCCAGCACAGAGAGTACTTACAGGTTTATCAGCATTTCCCAGATTCCTAGGCCAAGCTAAACCTAGCGGAATTTGCGGCTATCCCCTAAAACCTCCTTTTTGAGTTGTGTTTCTAAAGGGTTTTGAAGGTTTCCCTTCAGGCTCCCTGTCTTGGAGTACACTCTCTACTAACCCAGCTCCTTGTGGATTTTAAAGGGAAGGTCTCTCCATCCAACACCCCCCCAACCCCCAAGGTCCCATTCCATCATGCTCTCTCTGGTATGATGTTGTATCTCTCCTAATTGTTCTCTCATTGATAAGGCCGGATCAGGTCCCCAAAGCCCCAGGACCACAAGGCTCTCTTTACTAATAAAGCTCATTCTGGCTGGGCAGTGGTGGCTCACACAGGTTCCAGCACTCAGGAGGTGGAGGCAGGAGAATCTCTATGAGTTGTAGGCCAGCCTGTTCTTCCAAACAGTCAGAGATGTTACACAGAGAAACTCTGTCTCAAACAACAAAAATAATAACTTTTAGCTAGGTGTAGTGAGTTACCACGCCTTTAATCCCAGCACTCTGGAGGCAGAGGCAGGCAAATCTCTGAATCAGAGACCAGACTAGTCTACACAGTTTCAGGATAATCAGGCTACACGGTGAGACCCCTTTTTCATAAAACAAACAAACAACAATAAAAGCTCATTCTTAAGTCTAATTTTATGTCAACTCCCTTTCAGAAGCTGCCTCTCCCCCCCCCCGCCCCCTTCCCTATATAGTAAGATGCTTTCAAAAAGGAGAGAAAAAGTCTGGCATATAACTTTAGTTCCAGCATTCAGGAGGCAAAGGCAGACAGATCGCTAAGTTCAAGGCCAGCCCGGTCTACCAAGTGACTGTGAAGCTCAGATCTAAATAGGACAGCATATTATGTCTCTTCTCCCCAACACTCAAAAGTAGAAGTGGAGTTGGAAAGACTGTAAGGGCCAGAGGATGTCTGCAGCCAAACTGTATTTGCAGGAGACAGCAGCTTGCTTCCACTCATGAACTCCCACTGACTGGGATTGAATGCAGAAGACAGCAGGGCTAGATCCATCCATTGCTATTTATCCACCTGGTGTGAAATCCACCCTAGAAGCAGTTTCCTTCCTCTCCTACATCACCTCAGAACTTTCTAAAGCTCCTAAGAGCTATATATTATGCTATTGACTTTTTTTTAATCTTAGGTTTTTTGTCTTTTTTTTTTTTTTTTTAATTTTTCTTTTTATATATATGAGCACACTGTCACTGTCTTCAGACACACCAGAAGAGGGCATCAGATCCCATTACAGATGGTTGTGAGCCACCATGTGGTTGCTGGGAATTGAACTCAGGACCTCTGGAAGAGCAGCTGGTGCTCTTAACTGCTGAGCCATCTCTCAAGCCCCCGTGCTACTGATTTATAACCGTTAAACAAATCAAACTTGTAGGTAAAACGCAATGAACTTAAGCCCCAGAACCCAGGGAAGGCAAGGGACTGAACTACTTTATTTTATTGGTTTTAGTAGCAGTGTGGTTCAAACCCTGAGCATCTGTCTTGTGCGTTAGGCAAGAACACCACTACCGAATGACAGCGACTTCCGAGGTCCGAATATCAGATCAGTCGCCTCCTGAAGCCGTGGGAGATCACTGTGCTCTGGAATCTGGAGAGAGGCGAATGCAAAGGCAAGTCGGCAACCTTTATCTCTGGCGGGCCTTTCTTCAGGACAGCTTTCCGGTCTTCCCCATGACAAAGCCGCTCGCTGTAACCCGAGAACAGAGAATCTTCCAAGGGGCCAGCATAGATCCCACAGGCCTCTGCTTGCTAGGAGAGAAGATGGTCTGCTGAACAGCATACCAGAACCAGATTGTCATTTTTATGTTAGGTTTAAAGCGTTTTTCTTGTCTCCTCTCCAACCCCCATACTGTGACTATATTATAATTTATTAACTAATGTGGGTGCTGAGAATTGAACGCAGGTCCTCTGGAAGAACAGCCAGAGCTCTTATCTGTAAGCCAGTGATTTTGAACATCTCTAACACTGTGATCCTTTAATATCCTTTTCTCAACCATAAAATGATTTCCTTGCAATTTCATAACTGAAATTTTGCTACTGTTATGAATAGTAATGTAAATATCTGATATGTGACCCCTGTAAAAGGGTCATTCATCCCAAAAGGGGTCATGACCCACAGGTTGAAAACCACAGTGCCTAAGTATTCTCTGAGTTCTCTCTCTCTCTCTCTCTCTCTCTCTCTCTCTCTCTCTCTCATCCCTCTCCTCCTTTCCCCTCCTTCCCCCTTGATCTTTCTCTCTGGATCTCACTAGGTAGGCTTTGCTGTTCTGGATCTATGCAGACCAGGCTGGCCTCGAACTCACAGAGATCCTCCTGCTTCTGCCTTCCAAGTGCTGGAATTAAATGTGTGTGCCACTATGTCTGGCTTTTTCTTTTCTTTTTAACTTTTGAGTTACATTTCTGTAAGTGCATTAGCATCTAAGGAAAAAGAAAGAGAAGCTAGGGTGTATTAGCATTTACGCCCAGTGAGCATGCTATTTCATTAATTCTCTGTTTATATGTCATGGTAACTCCTTAAGGTAGAACTCTGTACACAGAGTCATTGGCAATATTGTAAAAATTGTTTGTAATACATTAGGCTACATTGTAAAAGTGAAACATCCTAAAATCTGTAAAGAGCCAGCTGAAGATGTCAGCTCAATGGTACGGTGTGTGCTTAGTAATGCAGAACGCCTGGAGGTCAACTCCCACATCCAAACCAAAGCAAAACCAAAAAAAAAAAAAAAAACCACAAGGAAAAGAAAGAGAGGCTCTCTGGGACTCGAATGGTGAATGAACCAGTGTACCCACACGCGTACACACATTTACACATGAAATTAATGAAACATACTTTTTATAAAAGTATGTGAGCTTCCTCTAATACACCCAGTTCATAAAGTTTGTATCTTCTATTTCTCATAGGTGAAAAAGGTAGTTCAAGTACTGTGTCACCATGCAATGCTATTTGTTAAGCCATCAAATTGTCTAAATAAAGTCCAATACTAAGACTGAAGAAAAACAAGCCATGGTAGTATATCGTCGTGCCTTTAATCTCAGCACTAGGGAGGCAGAAACAGGTGGATCTCTGAGTTTGAGGCCAGTCTTGTTTATACGCAAGTTCCAGGACACTCTCTCTCTCTCTCTCTCTCTCTCTCTCTCTCTCTCTCTCTCTCTCTCTCTCTCTCTCTCTCTGTCTCTCTCTCACACACACACATTAAATAAAATTGAAAGTCTTAATAATAAGCATATTGACAGACAGTGGTGGCACACACCTTTAATTCTAGCACTTGGGAGGCAGAGGCAAGTGGATCTCTGTGAGTCTGAGACCAGCCTGGTCTACAAAGTGAGTTTTCCAGGATATCCAGGATGATACAGAAAAACCCTGTCTCTGCTCCAGAAAAAAACATATATATACTGGCATTTGCTGCCTGAGTTTTAATTTCTTTAGATTTTTGTTTTTCTAAAGTATTAGGTAAAAAACACACATCCCAGGGTAGCATTGTACAGGAGCATTTTATAAAGAAATAATAAGCCATGTTTTATATCAATTTTATCCTATGTAAAATAATTTGTAAGGCTTCTTTCTGTTTTGCCAAAACATTCTTATCCAACATTAACTATTTATTCTATTGAAATTTGGAAATCATTTATACTATAATGCATTGACTAGACAGGTGTGGTGGCTCATACCTATAATCCTAGCACTGGGGAAGATGAGGAAGGAGGATGGCCATAAGTTCAAAGCCAACCAGGGCTATAAAGTGAGTTCTAGGACAATCTGGGCTCTAGAATTGAGACTTAGAGAGAGAGAGAGAGAGAGAGAGAGAGAGAGAGAGAGAGAGAGAGAGAGAGGAAGAAGAAGAAGAAGAGGAAGAGGAGGAGGAGGAGGAGGAGGAGGAGGAGGAGGAAGAGGGAGGAGGAAGAGGAGGAAGAGGAGGAAGAGGAGGAAGAGGAGGAAGAAGAGGAGGAAGGGAGGGCAGGAAAGGGAAGAGAGGGGAAGGGAAAAAAAGAGATGTATAATAACCAATCTAAATTTAGAAAATGTTTCCAAATCAGCTAGTGGCACTGAGTGGGCAAGTCTTATCTGTAAATCTAACCCAGCTGTCTTCATGGCTCTCTGATGAATATTTAGCTGTAACTTTACTATTCATGGACACCTAGTCGTGCTGAGCCTCTAACACAGCAAGTGAGTCTGATGTGACCTTTTTTTTTCCCCAATGCTGTAGCGTATCCACTTTAAGTTTGTATTTGCGTTATTTTGGTTTACATGTATAAGTGAAAATACATAAAAATAGTTTTATATAGCTATATGTACCTTAGAGATTATACTAAATTATTTTCTATTACCATGTTTAGTTTACGTAGTGTATATGCATTCACATGTGAGCACATGTGTGTGTAGAGGACAACATGCAGAATTCAGATGTCTCCTTCCATCCTGTGGGTGACAGGTCAGACTCAAGCTGTCAGGCTTGGTGGAGAACACCTTTCTATCAGTCGTAGGCAGGCTTTAACCTGAATATTTATGAGAAAATACCTTTAGATTCACATTCCTGAATTTCATGTTTTCTTTCCAAGGCATAACGTAACGTGTCGGGATCATCCCTTGCTTTAGAGAGAACCGAGGCAAGTGGATATCCTCACACCTGAAGATGAATTAGGAAAGGAGAAAGATCTTGAGTTCATTCGTGTCCATGTCACTCTAAAGAACGGTTGTGTTCCTCAGATCCTGCAGCTGCAGGACAGAGTTGTGCTATGCGTTCATCTAACAGTGAGCCAACTCTTTAAATCTCTCAGTAGCCAGCCATCTGGGTAGGGTAACTCAGGCCTGATGTCCCAACAGTCAGGAAGCAAAAGGGATTGCTATGGAGACCATCCTAGTCTACTTATTGAATACAGGGCTAGCTAGGGCTACGGTGAGACCCTTCCACGACACCAACCAACCCAAGTGTCAGCAAGATCAAGTTAGGGCTGGGTATGTGTACTCCAACTACAAATGGACATACAACCCAGATTTTTATTTTTATTTTTTTATTTTTATTTGGTGTGTGTATATGTGTGGGAAGGTGCTTTTCAGAGACCGGAAGTGGGCATTAGAGTCTCTGGAGCTGGAATTAGAAGCACTTGTGAGCTGTTCAATGTGAGTGCCAGGAAGTGAACTCTGGACCTCTGGAAGAACAGCAGGTACTCCTAACTACTGAGCCATCCCTCCAGCCCCTATAATCTAGTTTTAAGAATGAATATAGGAAACCGTAAGTTGTTTCATACCTTTGAATTGTCCACAGGAGATATGAAGCCAAAGAAAAGGATGCAAGCGAGGAAGACTGATTTGGATTCTTTATCCAAGCTCTGTACTTAAGTCAGACTCACTATCCCTGCATAGACTTCTCTCTATATGTAACATTAAGCTTTCTGTATAAAAGAAGAGCCTGTTGTGGTCTGAATGAGAATGGCCCCCATCGGTTCATATGATCATTTAAATATTTGGTCCCCAGTAGTGGAACTGTGTGGGAAGGATTAGAAGGCATGGCCTTGTTGGAGGAGGTGTGGTCTTGGAGGAGGCGTGGCCTTGTTGGAGGAGGTGTGGTCTTGGAGGAGGCGTGGCCTTGTTGGAGGAGGTGTGGTTTTGGAGGAGGCATGGCCTTGTTGGAGGTGGTGTGTCACTGGGGTGGGCTTTGAGGTTGCAAAAGCCTTCACTAGCCACCCCAGCTAGCTCCCTCTCTCTATGCTTCTTTATGAGATATGAGCTCTTAGTTCCAGCACTGTGCCTGGCAGCCTGCTCCTATGCTCCCCAACATGGTCATGGGTTAACCTTCTGGAACCAGAGCTTATAAACTCTAAGTTGTTTTGGCCATGGTGCCTCTTCCCAGCAATGGCAAAGTCACTAAGACAAAACACAAAAGTTACTGTGCTCTTGTATGTAGGCCCCAGACTGCAGATCAAATCAACAACAAAAACCTCTGCGATCATGGAGAGTTCGAGGTACACACCTGCAGTCCCAGCTATGTGAGAGGCCGATGCAAAGGAATCACAAACCCCAGAGCAGCGTGAACAATTTAGGAGACAGTATCTCACAGCAGGGGGAGGCAAGGTTGTAGGAGTCAGAGGGAATGAGGGCTCCAGAACATGGCCCACCAGATCAGCTAAGCAGGGCTCGCATGGGCTCATAGAGACTGAAGCAGCAAGCATGGGCCTGCCTGGGTCTGGACCAGGTCCTCTGTGTATGTTATGGCTGTCAGCTTGTGTTTTTGTGGGACTGCTAGCAGTGGAAGTAGGTGTATCTCTGATTTATTTGCCTGCTCTTTTCTGAAGACGAAAGAGAATGGGAATGGATCTGGGGGACGAGGGGAGGTGGGGAAGAGGGTTGGGAGGAGTGGAGGGAAGGCTGTGTGATTGGGATGTATTTCATCTGAGAAAAACCCATTTCAATTAAAAAAAAAATATATAGAGAGAGGCTGCTGCAGAGATGGCTGAGCAGTTAAGAGCTCTTGAGTGTTCTGTCACCATGAAGACAGGAGTTCAGTTTCCAGCATCCACATTGGGCTGTTCACAAATGCCTGTGGCTCCAATTCCCCCAAAATGTAACACCCTCTCTTGGCCTCCAAGGACAGACCGACAGAGACAGAAAGACAGACACACACACACAATCCATAAACTCTTGCAGACAAATACATATAAGCAATTTTTTAAATAAGAAAAAAGTAATTTTAAGGGGCTGAAAGGGGTGCAGTTTAGGTGGTAGAGAGCTTGCCTAACATGCATAAAGCTGGAGTCCCATGTCTAGCACTGCTTGGCGGTACACACCTGTACCCCTAGCAACGTGGACGCAGAAGATAAAGAGTCCAAAGTCATTCTCAGCTATATAGAGAGGTCAGGTCTGGCTTGGCCTACTTGAGACCCTGTCATGGGAGTGATGTGGCCTAACATGTGGGAGATCCTGTTCTGTCTCTAATTCAACACCACAAACCACCAGCCCAGACCCTGAGGTCTTTACTTATGGCAGTGTGTTGGGGGCTGTGCAGGAGGAAAAACAAAACAGCTTCAGAATTCATGGAACGTGACTCACCTGTTAGCACAACCATGATGGGCGTGCCTCAGAGAGGCAGAGCCCCGGAGTGCTGTGTCCTGAGGACTTGATGCTGTTGTGGTTTCACTCCGCTGGTTGTCCTCATGGTCATCACATCCCTCCTAATCTACGAGTTGTATAAAACTCTAAGGGGGTTTCCAGCCCCTCACTGGGATTAAGAGCTGTGTCATTGACATATTAGTGATTGATCTTTTTCAAGCATTGCTGTTGGAGCAGGTTAATGATTCCCCACCATCCTTAGAATCTGGAGATGTAAACTGTTAATAAAGTTAGGTAAAGATGTTTTTATTAGTGGTCTTGATGTAGAAAATCTTGGGGAACGATTTAAAGTTCAGAGAGGCACACTTTTGATAACTGAGGGATTTTTTGAGGGCAGAGAACCAGAACAATGGCAGTCTTACTAGTACCAGCTGGGGCGTCTTGTTCAAGCTGGACCGATGATCAAGGTGCTGATAAATTTCTTGTACCCGTTTCTTGCCCTCAGCCTCTTGATATAATTTAATAAAAATTGTTAATGGATAGGTACATACCCTGAGGATTTAAAATAGACAGGACTTTTTTTATATAAGTTTAATTTGTGATTCAAGATTTTTTTGTAAGATTAATGATTGTTTTGGTTTTTTTTTTGTTTGTTTGGTTGGTTTTTTTTTGGTTTTTCGAGACAGGGTTTCTCTGTGTAGCCCTGGCTGTCCTGGAACTCACTCTGTAGACCAGGCTGGCCTCGAACTCAGAAATCCGCCTGCCTCTGCCTTCCAAGTGCTGGGATTAAAGGCGTGTGCCACCACTGCCCAGCATTGATTGGTTCTTTGTAACTACAAATCACAGCCCGTCAGGATGAAAAACTGGCTGAAAAAACATCTTGCTTATACTTTGTTAATCTATAACTTGTTTAGACATGAATGTATGTAGGTTCTTGAAAAGAATTTTTTATCTGTAATACATGTTTATTCATGTAAAGGTATTGGGAACATACTGTTTTTTTAAAAAATAACCACTCACTAGAAGAAAAATAGAATGTAACCATATTGTAATTTTTATACTGCTTGAAGGATTTTGCTGGGCTATATAAGCAGTAGAAAAATAAAGTTGGAGCTTGTTGGGAGTTTGCTTCACCTACCCAGTGTGTGCTACCTTACCCTTCTCACCGGCCCCAAAGAAGAAAGATTTTACTCCCTCAGAGAAAAGTCTGCTGAGTGGTCGGTCACTGCCTCCCCACCCCTCCTGTTTACCTGAACAGTTGAGGCTGCTCTTCAACAGGTTTGGATATGTTCTCTGCTGTCTGGTTGTTGTCAAGTTTGGGTAAGGCAGGACCAGCATCTTTTTCGGAAGCCATCATTGGCAGAAATGACAGAATTCTCAGCTAGAATTCTCTCACAGTCCAATTCTGATGAAACTGTTGCCATTGATGTAACAATCGTCTTTGCCACCGCAACCCTCAGGAGCTAAGAGGATGCAGGGCAGAGCTTTTTGCTGTGTGTGTACATCTCCTCAGGAAAAAATATGTTTTAAAATGAGAGGATGTGGAGACATGGCAAATTTGACAAAGGAAAAATACACTGAACCAGAGCCTGGGGATGTAGAGCCCAGGGATGTAGTTCAGTTGGTGGCACTCGCTTAGCAGGACTGAACTGTAGGTTCTATCTTTAACACTGTACAAACCAAGTGTGCTTGTACACACCTGTAACCTAGCACTTGGAAGAGGCAGGAGGACCAGAGGTTTAAGGCCATCACTGACTACTACATAGCACATTCTAGGACAGCCAGAGTTACATACGGAGATCCCCCACCTCAAAAAAGAAAACCAACTTCTTACATTTTCTTTTGACAAATCAATGTTAAGAAGCTTCAGGACAGACTTAAGTTTCTGTATGTGAGACTCAAAGGGCTCAGCAGACAAAGCTGTTTGAAGTGCAGGCCCTGAAACCTAGAAACCACTTCAAGGGCAGAGACATCTGACTCCACAAAGGCCCTTTGCCATCACATGTACGGCCTCCACACCTCCCCTCTCATGCACACTAAAAAATAACTTTAAAAAGAATGCCACAAAGTAGTAGACACAGCGGCACAGGCTCGTATGTCAGCACTGCTTAGGCAGAGGCAGGATGGGTCAGCCCACACCAAGACCCTGCCCATTACTGAATGGAACAGCTGAACAATTTATACATATTGCAGGTTATTTTAATGGAATGTGTTAAAACCAAAGCATAGTTCCCCACAAACATGAATCAGAAAACCAAAGTATCTTAATGGCATGAAACAGTGAGCTGGACAGAGCGGTCCCAGCTCCACCTAGGCTACAGTCAGCACATGCAGCAGAATGAGAAACGAACCCGGGCTGTCCGTCCACGCTGCTGCCGAAGCATCCGACTGCCCACACACATTACTACCTCAGAGGACAGAAACGGCGCTCCTTTCTCCAGTTTCAGTGCACAGTACAGCGACCTCAGTAGAAATGGTAACAACTGTTTTTAAACAAAGGTTTATTCTTCGAAACGTGCTTAGAAGATGTCCAGGTCCTGAGGATGGTCAACCTCGATGGCCTCCTCGGCATCCAGCTTGGTCTCGCCTGGTCCTTCCTGGGCTTCGTCCAGAGAGGCCAGGGCCTCGTTAGTGTCACTTGCAAATGTTTCTCGTGATGTGTCATCATCCTCCTGGAAATTCAGACTTTTAATAGCTTGCTTCATTTTCTTCCCCAATAGTTGTGTTCTTCTTTTTCTAGCAGCCTTTTTATTTTCATATTCCTTTTGGTTTTCAATGTAGAAAATGTCCTGAAATAAAAAAGAACTTTGGTAAGAAAAATAGCAAACAAGAAACCACCCCATATTATTTGCTACACGTATACTATGAGTCAGGCCTTCACAGTCCAGCCGTCTACTTCTCACAAACAAATCCTAGTGACCTCATTATCAGAACACAGTTCATCATGTAAGTGCAGACTGCTGTATTCAAACACAGTCTGCTATCAAGTAGGCCATGTTCATTCTACCGTGACACATCATACCATGTATCTGCTTGATACCACAGGAAAATCTTGTTTAGATTTTAAATAAACTATAACCAATCACACACACACCAGAAAATTAAAAGAGTAAAGGTATAAAACTTGAAATGTCTTAACTATATATGTATGACTGCCTGTGCTAAGAAATTAAACCAAGTGACTATGTACTTAAGAACACGGCAGTTGCAAAATGTAATAATCCCAGCTCTTAAAAATATTATTGTAGGGACAGGAAAAAAGGCAGTTAGGAGCATTTACTGTTTTTTTGTTTGTTTTTTTAGAGGACCTGTACTTAGTTTACAACACCAACACGTAACACCTTTAACTCCAGTTTTAGGGGATCCCATATCTCCTCTGGCCTCTGACAGCACTGCACACACATGATACATGCACATACATATATGCAAACACTCACACATATATAAAATAAACATAAATATTGAAGAGCATAGTACGTAACACTGACACTACTGAAATCCCAGGCTGCACATGTAGTACCCATGACTTGTAGTCGTGGTATATGGCTACCCCCTCCTAAAGAGCGACAATCAAAAATGTATTGCGAGGAGCAAAACCAGTATACATAAATACATACTTGTTAGAAGACATTCTCACTGCATGGCCATGACTAGCCTAGACCTCACTATGTAGACCAGGCTACCTTCTGTCTCCCATTTGCTGGGATTATAGGTGTGTGTCACTACATCCTGGTTTCAAAAGGAACGATGCATTTCCATTCTATGTACAAACACATTTTCATTTATTAAGTATCTTGGTCTTAAGAGGCATGGTGCACGCCTTTAGGCCCTAGCACTCACAAAGCAGAGGCAGATAGATTGCTGTGAGTTTGAGGCAAGCTAGGGTTGCATAGTGAGATGCTGTCTCAAAAACAAAAGCCAACAAACCCTTGCATTTTTTCCAAACACAAACATGTGTTATGGTCTGGATGCCTCTGCCCCCTACCCCCAGCATAGCTGGGGCTGTTTTGTTCCATGCCTGCCAGCTATTTCATATTGTTGTTATAACATACCAGCCAGCCAGTGACACAGAGAAGTGACTTGGCTCAGGGCAAGGACATGCTGACCACATGCCCTGTTTTGTTCTGTATGTTCTGTATGAGGTTTGCTAATCTTAAGAAATTCCACAAGACTTTAGGCCCATCAAAAAAAGGTCAAAATGAACAGTTATGTTTAATATATCTTGAGTCAGAGCTGACTGCCAGGCAGCTCTTCCAACACCTGCATATGAACACACTGGTTTTTTTCCTTTATAAGTTGACAGAAAATGTATCTGTTGTCACAGTTCAGATAATTCTAAGCTATGTTCCTGGTCTGACTAGTATTAAGGTGTGTGTTCAATAAACTACTCTTGCTTAAATGAGATCAGTGTTCATATGATTTGTGTGGCGATTCCTGAACCCCAACACACACCCTTATTCCTCTCCCTTTCTGAGACAGGATAGTGCTATGCAGCCCCAATGGACGCAAATCTGCTTGCTGCTGGTCTCCTTTATATGCTCTACAACTTAATTATTAAACTTATTTCTTAATAAGAACACTAAACAAAAAACAAAACCAAAAACAGCCCCTCCCCTCAAACCCCAATCAACCAAACAAAAAAACCCAAAGGGGGGAAAAATGAGAAAGAAAAAGGAAGGAAGGGAGGGAGGGAGGGAGGGAGGGAGGGAGGAAGGAAGGAAGGAAGGTAGGTAGGAAGGTAGGAGGAAAACAATCAGGCTGGTGAGGCAGCTCAGTGGGCAAAGGTACCTGCACCAATCCTGATGATCCAGGGGGCCAACGTGGTGGAAAGAAACTCTTCCCATATCTGTTCTAATATCCACACAAATAAGAGGAGGTCAGATTGCCTGGAGGTGGACTTGTGTGTGACTGTAAGCTCCATGTGGGTGCTGGGAACCAGCAAGTGTGTACAAAAGTTTTCTATTATTACTGTAGTACAGAATACTCGAAAATTCAAAGATGGAAGATAGTGAAATCACTAACTTTAGAGTCAGAGTATTCTAAGTGGCCTCAGGAAGCTCTATTCCTCTACTGTTTATTTGTGTAACAGGGAAAACCTCCTCTCACACCCTGGAGTTCAAACAGTGCTGGGCCCAGGGTCAATGAACATTGTCTTCCCTTTTGTCTCTGGGAACCATTTGTCTAAGGTTACTCAAAATATCTCTTAGACCAAGCATGATACTCTAATCCCACGTCCAGGAAGTAGAGACAACAGAATTTTAAATTTAAGGCTAGACGTAACTTCAAAGAAAAGAGAACAGAACAGAAAGCAAGTGTTCTCCCCACCCCTTCCACCAATATCATGTTATTTAATCCCTTACTACATTTTCCCATTACACTGCTAAACAGGCAGTGTGTGTGCGAGTGCGCACGCGACTGTGGAGGTCAGACATGGACATCAGATGTATTCCTTGATCCCTCTATCTTTCTGAGACAGGATCTCTCACTAAACCTAGCACTCAGTAGGCTGGAATTACAAACAGTTGTGAGCTGTCATGTGGGGGCTGGGAATTGAACCTGGGCCCTTTGGAAGAGCAGTCTGTGCTCTTTTAACTACTGAGCCATCTCTCTAGCCTTGAGACAGAGGCTAGGGAGTCCTGGCTGGCCATAAACTCCAGAGATAAGCCTGCCTCTTTGAGTGCTGGGATTAAAGGCATGCACCATCAAACCCAGCAGCAGGCATATTTATGTGGATGCTGGGGATATGAACTCATGCCCTCATGCTTTTGTGGCAGACACCTCACCAACTGAGGTATGTCCCCTGCTCTAAAGTCCCTAAGTTTATAGATGAAAAACTGTGGCTGAGATCAAGTCATATGCTCATGGTCAAGATAATCCCTTTCACCAAGTCAATCTAGTTTCTGAAAATTACACCCTGTTATCCAGTGTGCACTGAAAGGATCATCATTTACCCACAGGAAGACTGCAGTGGAGGGAGGAACACTCAAGTACAATCTCTACTGTGCCACCAAGGAGACACACAAACTGTATTCCTCTGTGTTCCTCCAAAGACCTAACTCCCATAAAGAATAAAAAGGGGGGAACAAGAAATTTCAGATGTATAATAAAAGAATGAAACTAATATTTCCTGTAGAAATCTCAAGAGCAGATTAAAACAAAACAAAACAAAAAAATAACACCCTATACTGCTAGAAGTGAGGAGCAGAAAGAAAGGATTTCTTTTTTTTTTTCTCGTTTTGTTGGGTTTTTTCAAGGTTTACTTTAACTATTGTTATGTGATGAACGTTTCCCTTTCTGTGTGTCTGTGCACAACACATGCTGGTGCTTGAGGAAGTGGCAAGCCTCGACATGGGGGCTGGAAATTAAACCTGGGTCTTTTGCAACAAGTGCTCTTAACTACTGAGCCAACTCTCCAGCCTAAGCCAGGATTTTAAGTAGGGAGAGGAACCCCATCGTCAAGCACAGGTAAACTGTATTCATAAGAGGAACCAGTTCAAGTAAATGGCTTCTACCTGGTATCAGTATTTTTTTTTTAAATTAAGATTTAAAACATCATGAGTGTTTTGCCCACATTTATGTACATGCATCACATGTGTAACTGGTGACCAGCACAGAGGTCAGAAGAGGGTATTATAGCTCCTGAAGTTAAGAGTTACAAATAATTTTTAAGTCACTATGTGGGTGCTGGGAATTTAACCTAGGTCCTCTGCAAGAGCTAAGCCTCTTCACTGCTAAGCCATCTCTCTAGCCCTGGTAGCACAATTATATCCAAGCCCCATACCACTTTGAGAGAGGGTATCTAGGCTGACATGTGGCTTGCTATATAGAGCCAAAGATTACCCTGACTCTGCCTATTCTCAAGGGCTGGGATTAGAGGCACATATCACTACACCTGGTTTATGTGGTGCTGAGGTTTGAACCCAAGGCTTTGGGTATGCCAGGCATGCAGCCTACCAAGCAGCCTGCATCAATTGGCCCCAATCCCCATTGCTCACTGACATAATAGAGTGCAGAGCTGCCCACGAACAGCAGCTGTCTTGGATGTTTCCCATGTAAGACACTAATTCTAAAACGTGGTCATAAATGTTAACTGTAAATCATGCTCTCTAGTTATCAAATGAAAGGGCATCAGGAGCTAGGTGTGACAGCAGAGTCTGTAATTACAGCTCTTTGTAACGCCTGCACTCAGGTGCTCAGTAGGTGCTCAGTAGAACTGTGAGTTACCAACCTGAACTCTCAGTGAGGCTTTTGCTCCAGAGAAAGTAAGACCAGAGAGGCGGCTCAGCAGGTAAAAGCACTTGCCGCCAAGCTGCGTTTATCCCTGGAGCCCACAGGGTGGAGGAAGTGAACTAAGTCTGACCTCTGTATTGCAGAACTATGGCACAGATGTCCATACAGATACCCCAGGTGTAGTAAAAAAAAATGAAAGGAAAAATCAACACTGTACAGTAACCTATTAAGATAACTTGTTGAGGGCTGGAGAGATGGCTCAGTGATTAAGAGCACCCTCTGTTCTTCCAGAGGTCCTGAGTTCAATTCCCAGCAACCACATGGTGGCTCACAACCATCTGTAATGGGATCTGATGCCGTCTTCTGGTGTGTCTGAAGACAGTGACCGTGTACATATGTACATAAAATAAATAAATCTTAAAAAAAAAAAAGATAACTTGAAGAGCTGTACAAGATTGAGTCAAACTGCAGCACAGACAGCAAAAAAGCCTTATCCCTAGCTGAGGTTGGATACAGCTTTGCCTTGTCTTTAATCCCAAAGTCAGAAAGCAGAGGCAGAACATCTTTGTGAGTTCTAGGATAGCTAGGGCTACACAGTGAGACTGCTTCTTGAAAAACAACCAACTACTAGTTGGGGAGATGGCTCAGTGGCTCCTGCAGAAGATTTGACTTTGGTTCCCAGCACCCACATGGTGGCTGAACTCGTTTTAGGGTATCTGATGCCTTCTGGCTTCCACAGGCACACGTTGCATTTGTACAGGTACAACACTCCGTGGACAAATAAAAAGAAAATCTAAAACAAACAAGCAAAAACCCCTAGCTGAAGGGTCCCTGGGAATTTATAACTGTTGATGGAGTCCTTTTCTCTGGGAATGTGGCTACTGGTAGGCTGCCCACGCTACAGTAGATAGGCCTAAGCAGACTAACTAGACTAGTGGATTATTGAAAACAAGCACAAGACAGGAAGCTAGGGGGAGACATGTTAAGGAGACCTGAGAGGAGCTGGATGGGGAATATGAGCAAAATACACTCGATGCATCTGTCAAATTCTCAAAGAAAAAACTATTATAAAATATAAGTATAATAAACAAGTGCTTGTTGAACTAAGCAGAACTGAACACCAAGCAGTCCATTTCCAAACAAAACAGAAACAAATGTCAACAAGAAAGTCACCACTAACGAATCCAAGTCAAAAAATATACTCATTTTACATTTTCAGTTAGTGTTTAAAATTGAGCAGTAATAAAATCTTTACTTAAGATGGCTCTCCTCCATCTTTTGAAATGAAATCTTTCTTGGAATGTGCATGGCCATCTTCCTGCCTCTGCTTCTGGGTGTTGGGATTACAAATGTGGGCCCTAAATCTGGCTTTCTGATGTATCATGCAGCCAAGGATGCAGTCATCATCATTACCTTAATCTGCTCTTCGCTGATGCTGGGCGTGTTCTTCAGGAGATTCAGAAAAACTCCACCGGGTGTTCTTCTTCGGCTACCGTTCTACAAAAAGGAATAAAGAAGTAAACCAGACACTTCCATAGGCAAAGTGAGAATATTTCAAACTTATTCTTTGACAATGTCGTCTGTGAAGACTGATTACTTATTAAACAGTGTTGAGAGAGAAGTCAGGACCTCTGCCATGCTAGCCAAGTGCTCAGTCCCTGAGCTACAACCCCAGCTCCCTCAGCACAGGTCCAAGAATGACCAGGCATATTTGAACTTATGGAGACACTTATGGAGACAGCCATCTGAAACTCAGATCTGATTCTGCCTTTTTATTTTATGAACATGGTGATTTGACTGCAAGCATATAAGGATGTCAGATTCCCTGGAACTGGTGTCACAGACAGTTGTGAGCTGCCATGTTGGTGCTGGAAACTGAACCCAGGTACTCAGGAAGAGTAGCCAGTACTCTTAACCACCGAGTCCTCTGGATTCTGCCTCTTTTTAAGATGTTATTTTATGTGTATGAGTGCTCTGCCTCCATGTAAGTGTGGGTACCAAGTGCATGCATTACCTGCAGAAGGGACAGGAGTTAAGACAGTTGTGAGCTGCCATATGCTCCTAACTGCTGAGCTATCTATCTAGTCCTGTGACTCTGACTGTGAAAACGAGGTCGGTATGGTAGCACATGCCTTTAACCCCAGCAAGTGGGAGACAGAAGCAAATGGATCTCCAGTTTGAAGCCAGCCTGGTCTACAGAGTTAAGTTTCCAGGACAGCCAGGGCTACACAAAAAAATCCTGTTTCAAAAAAACAAAATAAAACAACAAACAAACCAATCACATTTTTCAAGAGAGGTGTACACTCCACAGCATAGGTGGAGGTCAGTGGATAATCTGAGAAGTTGACTGACTGTTCAGGAGAGTGGAAGGAGGGATGATCTCAAAGGCCATTTTTGTCTTGTCTTCTTTCCTTCTCTCCCTCCCTCCCTCCTTCCTTCTTTTTCTTTTTTGAGACATGTCTCATTATGCAGGCTGGTGAGTCTGAAACAATAGGCTGGCTCAGTGATCCTTCTATCTCTGCCTCTCAACTGCTGGGATTATAGGCATGTGTCACCATGCCCGGCTTCATGATTACTACAATAAACTGAGTTTTTCTTGTTTTCTTTCTTTCTTTTTTTTTTTTTTGGTTTTTCGAGACAGGGTTTCTCTGTGTAGCCCTGGCTGTCCTGGAACTCACTCTAGACCAGGCTGGCCTCGAACTCAGAAATCCACCTGCCTCTGCCTCCCAAGTGCTGGGATTAAAGGTGTGCGCCACCACTGCCCAGCTTTCTTGTTTTCAACACCTCTCAGTACAAAGCATGCACTCAATTACTCAAAGGGGACATATCAAAGTGTCCTTGAATTTTGTTCAAGTCAATATTCAGTAGACCGCCGGGCGGTGGTGGCGCACACCTTTAATCCCAGCACTTGGGAGGCAGAGGCAGGTGGATTTCTGAGTTCAAGGCCAGCCTGGTCTACAGAGTGAGTTCCAGGACAGCCAGGGCTACACAGAGAAACCCTGTCTCGAAAAACAAAAAAACAAAACAAAACAAAACAAAACAAAAAAATTATGTGTGATAGTGTGAGCAAGAGTACCCAGAGAGGTCAGGGGCATCTAATTCCCACAGGGCTGGAGTTAAGAGAAGCTGTGAGCCTCCTGTACTGGCTGGTTTTGCTTCAACTTGACATAAGCTAGAGTTATCAGTTGAGGAAATGCCTTGAGGCACATTGAAAAATTGCTAGACATTTCCTCAATTAGGGATCAACAAGAGAAGGCACAGCCCATTGTAGGTGGTGCCATTTCTGGTCTAGTGATCCTGGGTTCTATAAGAAAGCAGGAGGAGCAAGTCAGTAAGCAGCATCCTTCTGTATCAGCTCCTGCCTCCAGGTTCCTGCCCTGTTTTAATTGCTGTTCAAACTTCCTTCAGTGATAAACAATAATATGGAAATGTAAGCCAATTTGCCTTTGGTCACGGTGTTTCAAAACAGCAATAACTAGTACACCATCCCACATGGGTGCTGGGAATTAAACTTGGGTCCTCCCAAGAACACTACGAAACCTTAACCACTGGGCTCTCCCTAACCTCCAGTGCTATCAATCCTGTAGGTTTCTTTTCTCTCTATTCCTACAGCATGTTGTGCTGTGCCTACTGGGTAACACACTACAAACCAAGAGTAGCAAGCAAAAGGAAGACACTCACATTTCATCCTCACTTCCCAGTGAAAGCTGAATGAATGAAATCTGTATCTAAGTGCTGCTGCCCTCAACCTTGCCAGAGAAGAAACAGTGAGATTTTCGCCACCCCTCCCCCATTACTGCTACCCAACTCTGGGGGCTTTTCAGGTATCTTTCTTTCCTACCAGTTACCCTTGACTTTTAATACACATGGGTATAGTGTGCATCTACTGGCAATTTATTGACTTACTTTTGAGACAGGGTTTTGCCCAGGCTGTCCTGAAATCCTCAGCAATGTTTCTGCCTTGGCTTCCTGAATGCTGATTACAGGCACATCCCATCACACTCAGCTCTATTTGGGTTTTAACTGTTTAAAATTTAGTTGTTTATTTTTATGTATATGAGTATGCTGTCTTCATGTACACCAGAAGAGGGTATCTGATCTCAGATGGTTGTGAACCATGTGGTTACTGGTATTTGAATGAACTCAGGACCTCTGGAAGAGCAGCCAGTACACTTAACCACCGCGCTCTCTCTCCAGCCCCCTATTTGGGTTTTATAATTTAACAAGTGTTTTGTTTTGTTTTGTTTTGAAGACAAGGTCCTCTCTGTAAATCAGGCTGGCCTTGCACCTATGCCTTATGTGGACCATCTCATCCAATTCTCACAGCATAGGATTCATTTTTACATGAAGAGACTGAACACAGGAACCAAATAATTTAGGTAAATCACAGTAAGTTGTGCTCCAAAACAAAACCCTTCAAACTTGAGTTTTCAATTCCTTCCAGACAATTGTCTTAAAATTAAACCCGTAAGAAGCATAATGACACATGCCTGCAATCCCAGCACTGCTGAGGTATTCCAAGTCTGTGGGTAGCTGGAGCTGTGTGAAGTGATGAACCCTGTCATCAAAAGGGGACTGTGGGGGGGGGCACAGAGAGGCAAGGTCATCTTGCTTTTAAAAAAGCCAGCTGATAATACAAAAGCAGAAACAGTAGAGTAGTCTCACCATTATAAAAAGACCACCATTTTGCTCAACTTCAGCTGTCTCCATCAGCAGTTCAATGGCCTTTTTGTTCCCAAGTATCCTCACTGCTCGGGCTATCAGGTCCTTCTTCGGCTCCTGTAACCTGATGAGAGCACAAAGCACATTTACTACCTGCTGAAATCTACTTTCATCTCCAGTGCTAACACCTGCTTCCCTAACTCTCCATCCATCAACTGTGGAGTTGCTGCCATGGGAACAGCCTCATCTTCAGTCACACAGCAGGACATTAACCTTAAGTTTCACATTCACTCTAAAGTAAGGCTCTTTTTTGTTTGCCTTGCTGGATTATGGCAATTCTGCAAATGAACATGCAAAGCAGGGTGAAGAAATCCAACTCTAAATGTAAGAATGGTAAATTTACTCCATGTACTTCTGCCAAAACAAATAACATGCACACAATGTTTCAGTTATGCTTAATAATTAATGTTCCAATATCTGAAAATGGTTTCCTAAAATAGTTCAATTCTAATGACCACACCTTATCTGCAAATATCAATTCTTTCAAATGTTAAACATGTACTATTTTCATTTCACTCTTTAGAGATTAAAAATACAGGGACCACCAAGCATGGTGGCCCATTCCTTTAATTCTAGTACTCAGGAGGAAGCAGGAAGGTTTCTGTGAGTTCAAGGTCAGACTGTTCTACAGAGCAAGTTCTAAGCCTAGGCTACACAGTGAAACCCTGTCTTTAAAAAAAAAAAACAAAAAAAACCAGCAACAATAAAAAAAAAAAAAAAAAAAAAAAACAAAAAGCAAAACCACAAAACAAAACAAAATACAGGTAGCTTGAGTAACTCTTCTAATGGTGTCAGATCGAGCCATGGTCCCCAGAGATGAAGGAAAACAGTGCAGAGGCCTCATCTGTTTCCAATCAGACCCAGGACTTTGGTTTCTCCTCACAGGAGGCAATGCAATACTGTGGGAAAAAAGCATCAGACCAGGAAGAACAACGGACCAAGGGTTCAGCCTCAGATCTGACACAAAGTCAACAGCTTTGTGCAAGGCAGGTAACTACTGGCCTTAAGGTCCTTATCTCTAAGAAAAACTTTGGCTTCTAATTCTCTATTTCTTCTCAAAATACAAATTTCAAACTTCTATTTAACATTTTTTATATGTATAAGTGTATTGCCTGCATGTCTGTCTCATGTTGGATGCCCAGGAGACCAGGAGGGCACCAGATCCCCTGCAACTAGACCTGAAACCCAGACCTGACCTTAACACTTTTAAGATTTTATTGCTGGGTAGTGATGGCACATGCCTTTAATCTTTGCATATGAGGGCCAGCCTGGTCTACAGATCAGGTCTCAGGGCAGACAGGGATACACAGAAGAAACCCTGACTCAAAAAACAACAAAAACAGAGAAAACAAAACAAACAGAAACAGAATAAAATGTTTATCGTATGTGTATGAGTGTTTTGTCTGTGTGTATGCAGTGCATCGTGTGTATGCAGTGGCCACAGAGCCCAAAGGGGGGGGGGGGCTGGATTGCCTGGGATGACTGGGGTTACAGATGGCTCTGAGCTGCCATGTGGGTGCCGAGAATAAAACTTGTATCCTCTAAAAGAACAGCCAGTGCTCTTAACTAATGAACCATCTTCCAGCCCTCAGCCATCTTGACTATTAAAAACAAAAACCAAAATAAACCAGCACTGGTGTTGCCTGGAAAGTAAATACTTGTTTCCCTAACCCCAATACCCATTTTCAAATATGTGACTAGTGACTTAGAGCTAATAAAACTTAATTAGAATCTAAACTTGTGAAAAATGCATGGATTGTCAATTTATACCTTCCCAAAAATTCTATTTACCCAAAAGAAAGGAAAATATATGATCAAGGACTTGCAAGCAAGGTTCATTAACAGCATTATTCATAATAAACAAACATAGACTGTCCATCTAGTCTGGAGATACACAAATCTACACACATGCAATAAAACAGTATGGTGGTACACACACATTGATTCCAGCCCTGGGAGTGCAGAAGCAGAAGGACCAGTGTGCAAGATCTGCCTTGTTACATAGTACATTTGAAGCTAGCCTGGGCTATGGGAAACCTTTCCAAAACCCCCAAATCACACAAAAAGCAACACTCCTCATGAAAATGAAAAAAAAGTAAGCAGGTGTACTGAGTGGTGCACACCTGTAATTCTAGCACTTGGGAAGCAGAGGCAAGCAGTTATCTAGTGAGCTTGAGGCCAGCCTGACCTACACATTTAGCTCAGTGGTTTGTTCAACAATGCAACAATTTACACATTGGATTCCAGGTACAAAGTGAGACCATCTCAAAAAAGGAGGAGAGTAAGTATCAATTAGTTCCTGCTACAATGCAAGTTGATCTTACAAATGAAGAAACTAGCCAGGCATAGTGGTGCAAGCCTTTACTCCCTGCACCAAGGAAGTAGGGGCAAGTGTATCTCTGGGTGAGTTCAAGGCTAGCCTAGTCTCAGAGAAACCCTATGTTGAGAAAAAAAAGAAACTGCATAAAAACGTATACTGCATGGTGAATTTACAAGGATAGAAGTAAAACACACTTGTCTGGGAAGGAGACCAGGGATCCTAACAGTAAATAGATACATGGATGTGGACACTAGGGATTTTATTAAATGGAGAGAAAGGTTTGAAAAGTGACAGTTGCTTTAAAAAAAAAAAAAAAAAAAGCAATGGTTGTAAAAAACTGGATAAATTTGCCTCCATTGGGGGAGGACACCTGGAAAATGGATGGCTATTATGTTACTATAAATGACGATTATCATATAACTTAACAGTCATCTTATTTTTTCACCTTCGACTATAACATTGAAAAATTCCATCCATCTCTTTCTTTCTTTTTCTTGGTAGGGGGGCTGTGCCATGGCACAGATGTGGAGGTCAGAAGACAACTCGCAGTAGTCAGTTCTCTACTTTCATGTGAGACCAGGAACTAAACTGACACCAGGCTGGGCAGCAAGTGCCTTCCAGCTGAGCCACCTTGCCAGCCCCATTTTTTTTTTTTTTTTTTTTTGAGACAATATGTCATCTAGCCCAGGCTGGCATCAAACTCACTGTGTACTTGAGAAAGATCTCGAACTTCTGACCTCTCCTTAGTACTGGGATTATAGGCATGTAACACTATGCCCAGTCTATGGGGTGCTAAGGATGAACTCTGTCTGGGTCTCATCCGTGTTAGGCAAGCACTGTGTACCAAACGAGCTACATACACATTCAGCTCCAAGTTTTCTTTAAAGAGACACAAATGCATTCATTCAGAGTCAAATATGCTCCAGGTTAATTCCACTAAGAAAAAACCAACCAACCAATAAACCAAAACCCAAAGCCTCACAGCCAGGTGTGGCACACATCTTTAGTCTCAGCTCTGGGAGGCAGAGGCAGGTGGGTCTCTGAGAGTTTGAAGCCAGCCTTGCCTAGCAAGCTCCAGGAAATCCAGAGAGATCCTGTCTGGACAGAACAAAACCCCAGAAAGGAATACATTTAATATCTATTTTAATTCCTATTAGCAGCAAATATATGCTCCCGTGCTCACCTGAAGGCAATCTCATCAGCCACTTTCTCGGGAGAATCCTCCTCTGTGATCTCGTAGCGGCCTTTGTAGTTCATCTCTACTCTGTTACCCAGTCTGTCTCGGACAGGCCGCTTCCGTTTGAGATGGCCTTGCCCATTCTCTTCCTCTTCCTTTGACCCTGGTTTTTTGTCACCATGCATATATTCATCTAGATCTTTGTCTAATTCTTTTGTATACTCTTGAGATTCCTTCTTAGCAAGTTTCTTAGCAAGCAAATAATTATAGGTCTCAGACTGCCTGCTTCTGTCGAGGGTGCCTTCCATTCCCAAGATGCCAAGTTCAGTGGCCACTGCGTCTTGATTCTGTTCCTGTAGCACAGCACCCCAGATGTTGTTCACCTTCTTTCCACCGTTGAGAGCTGTTTTCTGACCACTCTGTCCAAATGGGAAAGGCTCTGGCTTGGGAGGGGTGTTATGACATTTCTGTCGCTTACGTTTCCAAAGAGAGCAATCGTCATCGGAATCTAGACTCTCCTCACTGGAGTCCACGTGTTTAACAGTCCGATAATGTGCCACTGGTGCGCACGCAGCACTGCCCCCACCTAGGACTTTCTGCAAGTCAAAGACATGACAGTCAGTTCCACAGGACATTAATTCCACCCACCACTGACTATTTTTCACAATGACGTAGGCATTGTGCATGCCTGTGATCCCAGTGATCCAGAGGCTAGGGCAGGAGGATCAGGACAACTTAGGTCACACAGTGGGTTCAGGCCCTCGCCTAAGCTGCACAGCAAGAGGAGGGAGAATGATTCAACTGCAGCATCCAAAACAATCACGTTCCAAAGAGAGCTAAATTAACTTGGTTTTGAAAGATCTCCTTCTAAAAACTCACTAAAACTTTTACTTCTAGACAAGGATGCGTGAGAAAGACATACACAGTAACTATGACTGGCAGTTAAGACAAACTCTGTCGGGGCAGGAGAGATGGCCCAGCGGTTAAGAGCACTGACTGCTCTTCCAGAGGTCCTGAGTTCAGTTCCCAGCAACCATATGGTGGCTCACAACCATCTGTAATGGGATCCAGTTCCCTCTTTTGGTGTGTCTGAGAACAGCTACAGTGTACTCACATACATAAATACTAAAAACAAAACTCTTATCTTTCTCTCCAAAAACATTATTTTCTAGTTGGATATATCAACTTCTTTTATATGGTTTTATGGCTACTCCTTTAAGATGGTGTAGCAGGGTTTGGTAAACACATCCTTAAATCTCAGCTAGAGTGGGAAACAGAGGCAGGCATTATCTCTGTGAGTTTAAGACTACATAGTTAAGAGCTACAGTTCTTGGGTCAGCCTATACACCACTCACCTGTCCCTATTACAATAAATAACCAATCTGATGATAAGCTCCTATCCCAGACATATTAATTTTAACTGCTGGCTTCACCAGGTGTAGTAGTGCACACCTGTAATCAGAGCTCAGGGTGCTGAGGCAGGAGGATCTTGGTTTTGAGGACACTGTGGGCTATGAAGAGACCTCTCCTTAAAACAAACAACCAACCAAACCTGAAAATTCAGATATCACAGCATTATGTTAACCAAATCATTAATGTAAAAAGTTTAAGGGACTTAAAAATAAAAACGTGGTATTAATTTTCTATGACATCTACATGTGAAGGTAATCACTTAAAAAATTGCCACATAGTAACTACCTACATTTATGGGGTATGATGCCTCAATACATGTATATATTTCATAATGATCAAACCAGGACTGTTAAGATATCCATCACTTTAAACATTTATCATTTCTTTAAAGAAGAGTCAAAAATCCTCTTATTTGCCGGGAATACAGGTGTACATTACACTTGGCTTCTGGGTAATGGGGATTGAACTCAGGGCCTCGGCATGCAAGCCAAGCACTCTACCAATTGAGCTACACCCCTTGCCTTCTTGCAGCTATTTTGAAATATACTTTTAACTAGTATGCAATAAAGCACCTGAACTTATTTCTTCTAACTCTAACTTTGACCTCAGTCTTTGCTTTTTTATACTAAACACGTAACCAAGCATTTGTTGAATTCTTCCAGTAATAATTGCTAATACTGGCCAGACCTTACAGTGTGCACTAAGTACTTGTGTATGCATCATATCGTTTATAACCCTCAGTGGTGTGCCATGCCAGCTCCACCAGAACACCAAAACATGGCAGTTAAGTAGTTTTGCTGACCCCGACGGTGCCTAGGTTTAAGTGCTGGTGGACTTGCAGAAAAGCCTTCTGACGGAGTTAACAGGAATCTCAGCAAAGTCTCAAGACAATTAGGAAGCTGCCTAGAGTCACCGTGCTGCACGTCTGTGATCTCCCAACACTTCTGGAGGATGAAAGGCAGGACCACAGCTCAAGTGCCAGGGCGGCCTGGCTTACACAGCGAGATGCCGTCTACAACCCTGGACAGCTGAAACAAAGCCTGGTGCTTCCATGCTGCACGTGAAAGCTGATTAAGCTCGAAAGTGGGTGGGGGAGGCACCAAAGACCCGGCCCCGAGGATGCCGTTAGCTCCTTATCCACTAAGGCAAAAATGAGCAGTTTCATGTCTCCGTCCCCAAGTCTGGACAAAAAAAAAAAAAAAAAAAAAAAAAAAAATCTGTCTCCTGGGGCCGCTGTGCAGGATCGGGGAAGTTTGAAGAAGTAGAAGCCGCCAGAGAGGGATGCTCGCCTGTTCCCGGGATGCCGTGAGCCGTGTTGCCGGCGAGGCCTCAGTGCAACCGGAGGCCGCTCGCGCCTCGCAGTCCCGGCCGCGCTCCCCCGGGCGCCCATCCCCTGTCTCCCGCGCGCCCCCTCGCTCACCGCCATTTGCAGAGGCCGGTCGCTGGGTACGACCGTCATGTCGGAATCCGAGTCGGAAAGCTGCCCCTCTTCCATGTCACCAGCTTCCAGCGCCATCTTCCCGCGGCGCGCAGGGTCAGGAGAGCGCTTCCGGCGGGCGGAGGGAAGGCTTTAGGGCGGTGCTCCGGCGCCCCCGCGCGGGCCGGTCCGCGGCGCCTCTGCAGGCCCGGGCGAGCGTCACCATCTCAAAACTCACCGCTGGGAGGCGAGTTCGACGCAACCCAGAAGCGCTCCCGGTTCCGCTCTGACCTCCCGCCTCTCACCCGGATGCTCTGGACAGGCCTTCCGGCTGCTTTTGTTTTGTTTTGTTTTCCGCTTCCATCTCTGCTCACCGCCAAGCTGGGCTCTCTCCGGTGGCGGTGGCGCGCCTGTCTGTGCTTTATGGTCACTGACCGGCTCGTGTTCTTGGGCAACGTTTGCTGCAGCCTCTTTTCCTGAGCCACCCTTAGGCTAAAGTAACTAAGCCATTATTTCAGAGTGTTAAAATGGCCTATCTTGCCTCGGGGTACTTGGTTAATCACGGTTAAAATATTATTAAAGTGTTGTTAATTACAGACCTTTATTGTAAGCATTCCTTTTAATGTTTTTTGTTTTGTTTTTGTTTGTTTTTTCCTTTAACCTAAGCTGGTGGAGGCCAGGGCAATTTGACCCTCTAAGTTTGCAAGAAATAAATCATGTTGCATACTGCCATGCCTCTACACCATGAACTTTGACCCTCTCGAAACTTTTTTATTAAATGCATGCATGCACGCATGCATACATACATACATAATGTTCCATTTTCAATTTGAGATGGTTTAGCGATCAATTACAGGTCAACAGCTCCCCACTACCACCACCCTCCCCATCTACTCCTGTTTTCCCTTAGCTGGCCTCTGGTGCCTGCCTGTCTAAGGCTATCTCAGTTTAATCCTAGGGTTGAAAAGTTACAGACACTCTGCCATGTGACGGAGCCCATGATCGGAAAAGGAGGGAATCCCAGGATATACAATAGATAAGGCTTTGTGTTCTGAACCAATAGATTGAGGAGTTTGGGGAGGGTGAGAACAAAGGTTGTGTAGCTCTTTGGAGTACCAGCCTACAGGTGACCGGATCTGCAAGAGAAACAGTGGGAATGGAGACAAAACAGAGGGTCTGGTCAAGTCTCTTATTGAAAGGCAATTGTGAGTATGTAAGCACAAGTAGGGGAGTGCAGCTGGAGACACTTTACCACGTGTGCCTTCCAGCTGGGGACATTAAACAAGTCCCGGATATGTCTGAGAAAAACAAGAAATTTATCAGAGTGTGCTCAGCTGTTGTGGGCTGCTTGCAAAAACATCATGCTAGAAAAACAAGTCTCTTGTCAGGGTTGAGAAGTATCAACCTGCAAATATATGGCCGGAGGTGGGTGCAAAGATGATAGCCACTTTCTGCTAGGAGTTGGCTCCCAGTATTCAGGAAAAGGGCAGGACATTTTTGCAATTAGGGCTTTAAAAAAAAAAAAATCACTGTTTAATGCCAAACTGGTATACCAGTCATTATAGTAGGCTGTTATCAGTGTCTACAGAATTGTAAAATAAAACCTTTGCAACTTTCTCTAGTCTCTTGAATTTGTGATTACAAAGTGAGGGTCTTGTTTCTCACAAAACTGACAGGTCTTAGTCCTTCCCCTTGGTGACCCAAGTAAAGGAACATCAGCTAAGCAACAGAACAGACGATTTTCATGCCAGTCCAGCAGTTTAAAACATTCCATATTCACACAGCCACATGATGGGGTGCCCTAAGGAGTGTTGAAGCTCGTGTTGCCTTTCTCACAGGTTTCAGAAGGGGAAGGGTCTGTGTCCTATGGCTAATGAGGAGTCCACAGTACACTTGCAGTCATGCAGTCTCGAGTCCCCAGCAGCAAGGGCTGGTGGTGGGAGAAAGCGAATGGGTTTTGTATAGTGAGGAGGGAATGTGTGGCCCCAATAGATACTCAGAACCGTGCTTTCTCTGAGTTGGTCCCCAACATAACTGCAATCCTGGCTCTGTCTGCCTCTTTTGCTCTTAGAACACCTCACATTCAGCTCTCTCTCACGCACTGGGGATCCTGGAAATCACTGAGACCTTTTTTATTATTGTGCCTTATGGATGTTATTCCAACATGATTTGTTTAAAATATTTTCCTTGTTTTACTAAATAGGTATTTGTTAAATCACACATACTTTCCATGTAGAAGGTCCTGGGTGTCTGTCTCTCTCGGTCTCTGTCTCTGTCTTTCTCTACACACACACACACAGAAACAAAAGAACGATATGATTAGAGCATGTAAGTGAGCCGCTTTGAATGCTCCATTCTGCTCCACTGAGCTGTTTACCTTAGGGCCAATATCACATTGAGCCTACAGATCAACATGTAGAGAACTGATTCCTTAGGTTTTGAAATGACAGTCACGCTGTAGCTCTCCATCATCTGAGTGTCTTAGGGTTTCTGTTCCTGCACAAACATCATGAGCAAGAAGCAAGTTGGAGAGAAAAGGGTTTATTCAGCTTACCCTTCCCCATTGCTCTTCATCACCAGAGGAAGTCAGGACTGGAACTCTAGCAGGTCAGGAAGCAGGAGCTGATGCAGAGGCCACGGAGGGATGTTACTTACTGGCTTGCTCAGCTTGCTTTCTTATAGAACCCAGGACTACCAGCCCAGGGATGGCACCACCCACAATGGGTCTTCCCACCCTTGATCACTAATTGAGAAAATGCCTTACAGCTAGATCTCATGGAGGCATTTCCTCAAGGGAGGCTCCTTTCTCTGTGATAACTCCAGCTTATGTCAAGTTGACACACAAAACCAGCCAGTACACTGAGTTTTCATTTTCGGTAACCAGGTTTTAGTCTTTGAATGTGGCTGGATGTCTTCTGTTCTAGTTAATTCCAAACATTTTTAACCACCTTTAAATTCAACTCTTGATACCACAAAATCATCTTTATTGAAATATAACTCATGAAATTTACAAGCTTTATATGCTCAACTCATTGGCAAATGAATAAAAGATGCAACACCACAATTGTAATAAAGCCAAAAACCCAAACATTGTAATGCTTTTGATATTTATCCATGATTTTATGAGAACTGAAAAGATGCTTCTACCATTTTTATTTAATCATCAATGAATATTTTAGTTGAAGTCAAGCCAATCTGATGCTTGGCTTGTAGGTGTTTGTGATTATAGTTTGTATTGGTCAGAGTTCACAGAGAGACAATAATCTATATTTAGAGAAAGTTTTACAGTTAGAATGAATGTGTGAATTGGCCCATGTGACTATGGTGCAGAAGAAATCACACAATCTTCCATTTGTGGACTGGAGAGATTTAGTGGGCTACTCTTGATTTGAATTTGAAGGCTTAAGAAAGAGGATTCCTCCTCCGCAACCCCCCTTGAAAAAAAGGTCAAGCACCTGCCTTTAATCCCAGCACCCGGGAGGCAGAGGCAAGCAGATCTCTGTGAGTTCAAAGACTACAGAGCAAGTTCCAGGACAGTCAAGGTTACACTGAGAAATCCTGTCTCAAACAAACAAACAAACAAACCCAAACAAACAAACAAATGGGGGAGGGGAGCAGAGAGGAGGAAAACCTATGGAATAAATTTTATTCCATGTGCCCTTCCCCCACAGCCTTGAGCAGGCCTTGGAGTCATTTACCACAGTAGACCAAACCAATAGGACCTGGGAGACATTGCATTGCAGGCCTTGGCGCCTGGAAGTCTGCTACTGAGCTAAGAAGAATGGACAGCCTGCTGAGCTAGCCTTGACACCTTCAGGCTGCTATCCCCTCACCCAGCCCCTGGGCTGAACTGAGAAGAGACTCTGGGGGTTGGGGCTTCCCCTTTATATGTGAAAGCAAAACATTAAACTTCAGGCCTTGATCAGAATATGTTGTCTTGGCCCCATGTTTCTCCCGCCCTCCATTCCCCTTTCACTCTCTCCAGGTGAACCCGGTTCCTGTAGCTGCTGGCGGCTACAAGTCCAAGTCTATTATAATATGGATATTGATCTCTAAAGGTGTTTTGTTTAGTTTTGACTTGCTTTGGAGAGAGAAAGAGTAGCGTTGGCTGGCCTGGAATTTTATATTTGTACCAGGGTGGACTGAAACTCACAGAGATCTACTTGTCTCTGCCTCCTGCCCGAGTGCTGAGATTAAACGCATATGCCACCATACCAGGCAGGGTTCATACTTTGAGGGGCTTGTTTCTGAAAGAACCCCAAACGGGGACCCTCACCCAAGTCCGGACCTGCACGAACCCAAAGACACAAGAGAAACCATCTTGATGCAATTGTAGAGGAGGTTTAATGACGAGGGCCCTCGGGCCGGAACATATCTCACGCAGGAGATAGAGGTTCCGACCTGAAACCCAGGAAACTTGGGATATTTATGGGTAGGGGTTGGGGAGAGCAGGGAAATTTGGTGCGGTTACATATGATTGGTTGCACTTTCGCACGGCTACACATGATTGGATATTTCAAACATCAGCAACTTGCAGAACTGGCAGAACTTGCAGAACCTCGGACCTCCCAGAAAGGGAGGGAGAGAAAAGTAAACACCAGATAGCCCATTACTCACTTGGGCTTGTTTGGACTTGTCTGGGCACGCCCTTGCATGCCTTTATTTTTGGTCACCCTGCCCCTGCAGGGACTTAATATTTTATTATGACTAAATTTAACAAATTGTTGGTGGTCTTTGCTGACCATGAATTTTTTGTTATTGTTTCAACGCTGCTTTCAAATTTTATTTTCACAGTTTCTAGAATATGTAAGAAATGCTGGGCTGGCAGATGACTCATTAGGGAAAGTTCCTGCTGCACCTGAGTACCTGAGTTCAGATCCCAAGCACCCACTTAAGATCCAAGTGGGCATGGCAGCTCACCTGTGATTCTAGCACTTAGGAGGAAGAGACAGGAGATTCCCAGGGGATGTTGACTTGGGGGACAAACTGGATCATCAAACCCTGGGTTCATGTGAGAGATATATATATAAGATGGAGTGGGATAGAGGAAGATACACAATATTGATCTCTGTCTTCTGGACACATGCACACACATTCACGCGAACTCATAAAATTTATCCTGGCAGAAATGAGAATATTTAAAAGAGCTCTCGCTCTCTCTCTCTCTCTCTCTCTCTTTTTTTTTTTTTTTGGTTTTTCGAGACAGGGTTTCTCTGTGTAGCCCTGGCTGTCCTGGAACTCACTCTGTAGACCAGGCTGGCCTCGAACTCAGAAATCTGCCTGCCTCTGCCTCCCAAGTGCTGGGATTAAAGAACTGTCTCTTTATCTAAATCTTTCTCTCCCTTTTCCTTTTCTCCTTTCCCCCACTTTCTCTTTGTGACTATTGCCATGGTAATTGTCAAATGTCACCACTCTGGTGGTGAGACATAGGCCAGCAATGCTTCCCCATAGCCTGAGGGATCTCACTGGAGGGATATAATTCAGGTAAAGTTAAATCCTTGACTTAACAGTGGAAAGGAATTTCAGGACCAGAGAGAAGCAGAGTTAGCAAGCTTGGTAAAATAAGGGATGGTGAATACTGCAGATTGAGTGCTGGCCGCTGTGAAAGCTGGGGGAAGGGCGGTCCATACTCAAGATGGGCGTGAGCTCAACAGAAAGTTGAGCTTTTCTGTCATCTCAGTGGATGGTGGAATTGCAACTTTGTTACATTACACAGAGAAAAGTAATTTGCACCAAGGTCTAAAGATACAACAAATATTAAGAATGAAATAAAATGCTCTTACTTGTCCTACATTCAAAAGACTTTCTTTTTGTAAAAGAAATTTTCTTCTTGCAAAGGGATTTTTTAAAACCAGGTTCATAGTTTGTTTGTTTGTTTATTTATTTGACGTATATGAGTGCCCTATCTGCATGTACACCTGTGTGCTAGAAGAGGACATCAGATCCCATTATAGGTAGTTGTCAGCCACCATGTGGCTACTGGGAGTTGAACTTAAGACCTCTGGAAGAGTAGCTGTGCTGTTAACCGCAGAGCCATCTCTCCAGCCCCTCAGGTCCATAGTTTAAATTTAGAGATGAGAGAGGAGTGTTAACAGATATTAGACGATTTTTAAATAAGAGGTCATGTATATTATGTGCAAATAAGTATAGTTTGATTTTGTTTTTTCCTTTCTTATTTGTATAGTCTTTTTGTGACTTTGGCTGCAGGGTAGAAAGCAATCAAAGCATATTGAAAACATTGGCGGGGAATCATTGAGAAACCTGACATGGCCTGGGAATCGCAGAATGAGTAACAGGCTGGATATCACGGAGGCTCCTATTTAATTTTAATGTATGCGGCTAGTGCGGATGAGATGCTAGGATTTCCCTCATATAGAGAGGCCTGGTTATTGAGGAATGACACAGTTATCTATAAGAGAGGGAGGGGCAAGGATATTGCAGAAAAAAGACATGGAGAGAGTGAAGGAACTGATTAAAACGATGTTTGTCCTTTAAAAGTAAGAATGTACGGAGGCAGAGTATTTGGAAGGCGGAGCAATCATGTGATACTTTTCATTTGTTAGGAAATATTTGTAATTTACCAAAGCAGTGAAAATAACCTTTAAACCTCTATACACTGAAAAACCTCCCTTGGCGACAACGGAGATCAGTGACGTCATCGCAACTTGAGTGCTGACCAGAAATGCTGAGATTTTTCCGGTCCCAGCCCAGATCCACGGAATGAGCATGCCCAGAACACCGGAGCCCTGAGCGTAGTACCGCCCAGCAGCGTGCGGTGATTTGAAAGCTCGGCTCGCACTTAGCGGACTTCAGAAGTAGCGGGTGGCGCAGTCCCCGCCCCCTTAGCCCCGTCCCCGCCCCAGACCCTGAGGCAGCCACCTTATCCAGAGTGTAAGATCCGGACGAGCCCAGAGGGAGAGGATGGGGAGTGGGCAGGGGGCGTGTTGGGGTGGAGCGACGCTGTCCAATGGGATTCCGGGGGAGGGGTCTGCCCAATGAGCGCTCGCAGAAGGGGGCTGGGGGACGGCCTCGCAATGAACCGGGCAGGGGGCGGGGTCTGCCAAATGGACTCTCCTGGGCTGGGGGCGGGGCTGTATTTCCCGGACTGCCCTGCGGTAGGGGCTTCTGGCGTGCTGAGCTCGTTATGTGGCGTCAGGCTCGCAGGCTCTGCGTGCAGACTGTGAAAGGCAGCAAGCTTTCCCGCCCTTGGAGCAGGCCGGCCGCCCTCATGTCCACTCTGCTGATCCATCATCCCCAGTATGCCTGGCTGCAAGACCTGGGGCTCCGCGAGGAAAACGATGGAGTGTATAATGGAAGCTGGGGAGGCCGGGGAGAGGTATGCTGGCGTCCCGGAAAATTGTAGCCAAGGTTTGCCCAGGAGGCCGCAAAGGCGGGCGACTCCCTTCCCATCTCCCAACTGGAGCTGAGGGAGGATAGACCGGGATGGGAAGTTCTAAAGTTGTACAGCTGAAGTTTTCTCATGGAGAAAGGCAAGAAGAATCGAATTTAGATTTTAGCGCTTTGAGGAATCGATGGCGTTTGGGAGCTGCTAGGAGCTAAACTTCAATGCTTTCTTAAACCGTATGGCAGTCTTGCTTGGGATGTGTAACGAGCTCGTCCTGGCTGAAATCTTGTGAACTTTCTCCCCTTGAAGACTTGATTTTCAGTATTTATTGCCCAGACTTAGCACCGTGATAAAATATTCAGTGGACAGGTAAGGTTCTGGTTACCCCAAACTTAGCAGAGTGTCACTTTCAAGGGAAATAAAGCTTTTTCAGAAACATGACATTTCAACTCTACTAGAACCTGCTTTGTTACAGGAAAAGCAGCTTTTTGGCTACCCTGGGCTGTAGGAGATACAGGTGATTTAACTGTTACCATGAAATTGTGGGAGTCTTTTTGGTGTTTGGACTTGAACCCAGGGCGCGCGCGCGCGCGCGTGCCTGTGTGTGTGTGTGTGTGTGTGTGTACACGTGTGTGTACGTGTACCTGTGGCAAGCACTCTACCTGAGTCCTCCGACTGCTTCTCTGTGGCGTCATCTAGTTATTAGTGTCTTTTGATAAAGCCTAATCTTTTAGGTGCTCTTTCATTTTGTCTTTTTTTTTTTTTTTTTTTCTGGAGACTCTCCGGTTTCATTAACACAGGCCTTTTTGTAGTTTGTCTGGACTTAGGCGTTCTGTTTTCAGACCAGAGGGTGGGCAGAGTAAGGTAGGAAGGCAGTACGTTAAACTTGTCAGTTGTGGCTGCATTGAGGATTAGGCATGTTGTGTATATGCCTTTGAATGTAGTATTTAAATGACCAACTCATGGATCTTATAGAAAGTCCCTAATGAGTAGGTGAGAAACCCAAGACTGTTCTGAAGAGTGCAGTAGTCATAGCAGAAGTTAGTCCGAAGGCTCCCATTTTGCTTTTATTTTTCTATTTTGGGAATGATTATAATTTTTATGTATGATTGTCACTTTTTGTTTGTGTGTTTCAAGGTAATTACGACCTATTGTCCTGCTAACAATGAGCCAATAGCAAGAGTCCGACAGGTAAGTTGTAAAATTCAAGCTGTCACAGTGAGCTGTGCTGGTGTTCTTTAGAGGCAGCACGGATGTACAGAATCACACAGTTCTTTTTCATTCTGAGACTGTCTATGGAGACTACCCACTCTTGCTTTGTGGAATTAGCTAGAAAAGGTGAATCAGAGAGGATAAGGCAAAAGGTCTCTTTATTGTTCTTTGGATAGAAGATCAGATGTAGCCCAGGCTAGGGTTGATCATACTGTATAGTTAACAGTGACTTTGAACTTAGCTATAGGCCTGCAGGACTGTACTCAGTTTATGTTGGGGCTTGAACCCAGAGCTCCATCCATGCTAGACAAGTTGGACTACATTCCTAGTCTCCCTCTGGGTATTGCTTCTGAGTCAACTCCAGAGGTTTTTTTTTTTTTTTTTTTTAGAATGGAGGTTCTGATTCTTCAAATCTTGGTTGGAGCCCAAGGTTGAACTTTCTAATATGGGTCATCTAGATGAGGCTAGACCTCAATTTAAAAAGCAAGGCTTTACAGCACGGCTGGGTTGTCTTTTCCTCTATTCGATTCTAGCTGTTTTCTTCTATTTACACTTTAGTTTAATTTTAATACACATCCCCTGCTTCCCATGTTGGGAGTTGAATCCGGGGCTTCAACCATGCCAGAGATGAGCTTGGCCTCTGGGCCACTACTCCAGCTTTGTAAATAGACTTTAGGATCATAGGCTTTTGAAATCATTATCATCCAGGAGTCTTAGGGACAGCAAGAAAATTGCCACTTCTTTTGCAAAGATATTTGTATATTCTAGAAGGCGAGTATGTGTGGTCAGTGTGAAAACCATAGCTCTCACCGTAAAGGGAACAGGAAATAGCTTATTCTGGAGCCAAATTTGAGTGACCATCATGCCTGGGAAATGCAGGTTGTTTCCCCCAGGGAAGCCTCTCTATAGAATTTTTTTTTTTTTTTTTTTTTTTTGGTTTTTCGAGACAGGGTTTCTCTGTATAGCCTTTGGCTGTCCTGGAACTCACTCTGTAGACCAGGCTGGCCTCAAACTCAGAAATGCGCCTGCCTCTGCCTCCCAAGTGCTGGGAATAAAGGCGTGCACCACCACCGCCCCGCTCTATAGAGTTTTATAGTTGCAGAAAGATAGAGTCATATACCAAAGCAGTTAAAAAATACATTGGTACAACTCAGAGTGGTGGTTACGGTAAGATGGGGACACTGTCTGCTGATGGCATTCTTTAGCTTTTGGCTTGGTGGAAACTAGTGATCTGCTAAGCTGATAGATTCCAAAAGGTTTTTATTGGTTAGTCACAGGATGTCAGTTCTTAAGTCATGGAATGGGAGTTCTGACAGACACCAGGGTGGGCAAGGAATGGCTTATTCAGGGGGTTGAAAACTAGCCCAGAATAAGGTAATTAGGCTCAACCTCTCTGCATTGATTACTTACTTAATTGATTCATTCTTGTTTTTTTGAGACAGGGTTTCACTGTGTAGCCCTGGTTGTTCTAGAACTCTCTCTGTAGGCCAGGCTGGTCTTAAACTCACAGAGTCCACCTGCCTCTGCTTCCCGAGTGTTGGGATCAAAGGTGTGCACCAACACCAACTGGCCCTGTGTGCAGTTCTAATCAGCCAATCAGTATTTGCAGACACAGCTTTTTTTTTTTTTTTTTTTTTCTTTCTCACTTATACTTTCTCATTCCTTTTCTCTCACTCTCATTCTTGACTTAGGCCAGCATGAAAGACTATGAAGAAACCATAGGGAAAGCCAAGAAAGCTTGGAACATCTGGGCAGATGTAAGTATGGCATTTATGGCCCCCCACTGCAGAACAGGTCACCTGATGTACTTATGAAAGACGGAAGAGCATGGGAAAGTGCTGAAATGTGCATTCTTGAGGACTCTGCTGGTTTCCTCCTGGGTATTTTAAAACCAGTGTCCTTCTCATTTGGGATCAGAAGAATGGGTAACTTCAAAATGAAAGCTCCTGTGAACAGTGTCATGAATATTCTCCCCCAAACCTCTAATTGAGCAAAAAAAGGGGAGCTCTTTGTTCTCTGATCCTCTGCCTCTCCTCTGAGAATGACCAGGGACAGAATGTCTCATAGCATGTCTGACTCCAGAGCATTTTCCCAGAGCTAAGGAGCTCCTTTTGATGAAGAGGCAGAATCTGCCTCCTTCATCTCTGAACACCATCCATCCATGGGTTAACAGAGCCAAAGTGAGAATTGTCAGGGCTGCTGGGCTGGGCCTCACTCATCCGCTGCTAGGTGGGTGTGGAGTAGGGAGGAGAGGAGAGAAGGAATCGCCTGAATCTTCCAGCATCCTTCTACTTCCACCTGTGGGTTTTCACAAAGAGGGGAGGCTGCGAGAGCCCACCTTCTGGAGTTGCTGTGAGGATTAAATCTCTAGATCATGTATTGTTGGGAGGTCTTCATGGCAGAACTGGCACATGGCAAGCACCTCTATCATAATCTCATGTGTGGGGGTTACACTTAGACCATCAGGCTTGCTGGCAGGTGCCCTACCCATTTAGCTATCTCAACAGCTGCCTGGCTTTTGTTTGTTTGTTTGTTTGTTTGTTTGTTTTATTTTGTTTTGGTTTGGTTTAAGGACAATGCAGTAAGACAACCAAATTTAGTCTTCATCATCCCAGCGTCTTCAGTACAGATGGATATCAGCTGCTTTCTGGCATTTCTTTCCCAGCTCTCCTGTGTTTACATCATAGTTGTGATTCTTCTATACGTGTTATATGAACCATATACAGTTTTAGGATCACACTGTATAATATATCAGCATAAGATAATACATACTTACTGGTGTTTATTATTGTGTGTCTGTGTGCACACAAGTCAGTATATGTTCACACATGTATCGCAGAGTCTGTGTGGCGTTCAGAAGACAACTTTGGAGTCAGTTCTCTTTGCCTTCACGTGGGTCCTGGGAATCAAACACACATTGCCAAGGATGTATCTTTATCCACTGAGGCCTCTCACTGGTCCTTCAAAAAGGCGTTTGTTTATTTGTGTGTTGTGTGTATGTGCCTGTGCATGCGTGCATGTGTGCACAGAGGCTAGAAGAGGACATCAGATATCCTTCTTGATCACTTTCTGCTTGTTCCTCTGAAGCAGGGTATTTACTAGGTTGGAAGCCAGCAAGCAAATCCCACAATCCTCCTGTCTCTGCCCCACTCATGCAGCGAGGTTACTGGCATTTGACAGGAGTCTTCCTTAAGATTGCAAACCAAGTGGTCTTAATCACTGAGCCACCTCTCCCAGCACAGTAAACTTTCTCTGTTTGTCCTGGTTGTCCTGGACAACTTGCTCTATAGACCAGACTGGCCTCACACTCACATAGATCCTCTTGCCTCTGTCTCCTGAGTGCTGGGATTAAGGGCATGTGCCACCCTACATGTCCAAAACATTTCAAAAAGAGATTTATTTATTTTATGCATATGAGAGTTTTGCTTGAGTATATGTTTGTGTACCACAGGCATGCCTAGTGCCTTCAGAGGTCAGAAGAGGGCCCTGGATCCCTTGGAATTGGAGTTACAGATAGTGAGCTGCCTTGTGGGTGTTGGAAACTGAACCTGGGTCCTCTGTAAGAGCAACAAGTGCCCTTAATTGCTGAGACATCCCTCCGATCCTGACCTATCTACCTTTCTTGCTTGCTTGCTTTCTTTTCTTTTGTGCTTCAGTCTCTCTAATGCTAGACTCATTCACATGTCTTTTAAACGGAAACATTTATGCCCATGTGTGTTTATCTAGAGTAAATAAGAAAATGTTTAAGATTAGTTTGTGTGGTTTGAGGGCCTGTCTTCCTAAACTGATTTAAAGCACTTTTTGTTTATGATTGTTATAATGATGGTGGTGATATGTGTACACATGCCCCACGATGTGCATATGGAGGTCAGAGGTCGACTTTGTAGAGTTGGTTCCTTCCTTCCATCTTCTGTGGTTCTGGGGATTCAAACTCAGGTCACCAGGCTTGAGCAGCAAGCCCCTTTAACCTGCAGAGCAGCCATCTCGGTTCCCTCCTCAGCTGATGTTCAGTCTGTCTCCCTTGCTGCAGTGGTCCCTGTCATGATAGTCTTTCCGAGCTATTTATTGTGCTATATTGTTTTGTTGCTGTTTTTGAGTTTGGGATCTCTGTTTCGACTCGGACGATGTCTTAATCTCACAGTGCCAGATTGTGTGTTCGGCATTCCTTCAGCAGCTTGCACATTTTTGAGCTCCAGACCGAGTTGCTGAGTAAGTCAGGAAGGTCACTCTTAGATGAGTGAGCTGGGCCAGTAAAGGATCAACTTGTTGGAATTGGAGTTGAGCAACTGAGTTCAAAGATTAGTGCAGATACAGCTTTTTCTAACTGTCCTCTTGGGCTCTAGGCAATGTGGCAGGGACTTAGAGAAGGCATAGCTGGGCCTCAGACAAACATCAGAGCAGGCTGTCCTGGTCTACAGCCTCTGAAGGATCCTTCCCATGAGGCTCTCTGCTGTCCTCTTTCCTTCCGTTGGCTTTGCCTGCATCACAACAGAACACTGGTTTGCTTCATTCCGGTTATGCCTAGAAACTTGAAAGCGAACATTTCTCTTTAAGGGAGATAAAACAAGGTATAATGAAGGAAACAGTTGCAGAGTTCTACAGCCAAATGTCAGGCAGAGCTCAGGCAGTCCTGCAGAGGAGGGGAGGAAGGATCAGCAGAGCCAGAGGGATCCATGACACACACCACAAGGACTCATCCTACAGAATCAACTGAGCGTTACTCAAGTGGGCTCACAGAGATCAAGAAGCCTGTGTGGGTCTGACAGGTCCTCTGTGTATATGTTATGGTTGTGTAGCTTGGTGTTCTTAGGAGATTTCTAAGAGTGGGAGCAGGGGCTGTCTCTGACTCTCTTATCTGCCTATGGGACCCTGTTCCTCCTGCTGGGTTGCCTTGCCCAGCCTTGGTATGAGAACATGTGCCTGGTCTTACTGTAGCTTGTTATGCAGTATTTGCTTGGTGTCCCTGAAAGGCTTGCTCTTTTCTGAGGAGAGATGGAGGGAGAGACAGACAGGAGGGAGGAAGGGAAACTGCCATTGGGTCGTACTATATGAGAGAAGAGTAAATACAAAGGAAAAAGTTCACAGAAGTATGCCAGAAACAAACAAACAAACAACAACAAAGATAAATATAAAAGATAAGTAATTTGTAAAAGCTGCTTTATCTATTTAATTTGAGAGAGGGTTTAACGTAGCTTAGGGCAGCCTCCAGCTTGATATAGCCATTGCTAGCCTTGAGTTCTGCCTTCACCTCCCCAGTGCTAGGTTAGAGGTACACACCTCCATGCCTGGCTGAAAACAGATTTCTTTTTCTTGATTACAGCTACCACAGAGAACCTGGCTAGGACTGAGACTTGTTGCCTTCTCACGAATGAGCTCTATCTAGGACTTTCCTCGTCTTGCTCCTCCATGTCTCTTGTGTGTCCTCAGTTTCCCCTCTGTTGCTGGTGATGAAGAGCCAGAGACTCTTTTGTCCCTTGAGGTCCGAAATGGATCCTTTCTCCTAACTGCAAAGAGAAACAAACCAGATCACTGGAGCTGTGTGTGTGCCGGTTTGGCACATTATGTATCAATGTTCCCATTTGATTGTTTCTTTATGAGCAGATCTCATTGTTACACAAGGTGGACTTGACATCCTGGGCGAGCGCCATCTGAGCTTTCCCAGAGCTGAAACTAAAGCCATGTATCAGTGTACCCTCAGTCTGTGTCCTTCCTTCCACGTGCTGCCTTGTGTCTATTCTAGAAGAGAGTTAGTTCTTGGGTGGTGGTGGGGGAGTATACAGTGCTAAGGACTTCTCATGTGAACCTGGGGACAGGGTTCTGGAGGTTTTTCTTTTCCCAGTTTAAAAAAAAAAGATTTATTTACTTCATTTTATATGTATGTGTATACTGTGTGTATGCCTGGTACCATTGGAAGAGGGGTCAGTCCCCTTGGAGCTGGAATGACAGTTTCCAGGTGCCATGTGGAGATGGCAAGAATATTGCTCTGATCCTCTGTAAGAGCAGCAAGAACACTTAACTGCCAAGCCCCACCCCTCAACTTTTATAACTACTTGTAAAAATTTATCTTGTGTACGTATGTGGGTGGTTACTCATGTGCCATGCACACATAGAGGTCACTTCTCTCCGTTTGCCATGTGGGTTCTGGGGATCGAACTCAAGTCTTTAGGCTTGGCAGCGGGCACTTTTTTTTTTTTTTTTTTTTTTTTTTTTTTTTACAAATATTGTTTATTTTAATGAAGCTGGTACAGACGATGTCCCTTGAAAACTCATGTCCCGGGCCAAAAAGTACAAACAGAATCAAAAGGAGCAGTGTCTGTTGCGTACACTTCTGTATGAGTAACTTTATTAACTGCTGATGAAAATTAGAATGTTCCTGGGATCTTCTGACAATACCGTCTTGCTCAAGATACTTTCTTTCTCTCCAGTGAAGCCACCTTTGGAGTTAACTGTTACTCTCACTCTGTCATCTTGACTACAAACATGATGTTCTTCTTTTGGTCCAGACCCTTAGATTTTATAAGGAAAGGTCATTTTCCACAGTTCAGTTCTCTGAAAAATTTCCATCTCCCACTGAAAATCGCAGTCCAGGAGTGAAGCAACCACATGGCAGCGGGCACTTTTGTCCACTGAGCTAGGTCGAGTTTTGTGTATCCCAGACTGGCTGCTACCTCTGATCTCTCTGCTTTTTCTCCTGAGTGCTTTGCTAACATGTCCGACTTTGTGCAGTGACAGTTATTGAACACATGGCCTTACTTATGCTAGGCAAGGATCTTACCAACCGAACTGTGACTGCAGCTACGCGTGTTATTGATGCTCTCTTCTTGGAGTCAGTTGTGTAGTAGAAATGTGGCGCTCTTCCACGTTCCTTATTCCTTTCTTCCTGTCCTCTTCAAACCCTAACTCATGCTCTCTCACTCCGTGTCCTTCCTCAGGATAATCTGGGAAGCTGAAACGAAAGCAAAGGATGCCGGGTTAGGTGATGTTGTTCATTAGTGTGTTCTGGCATAGAGTCTGGTTGGGAAAACTGCATGGCTGACCAATAATCAGTGGTGAATCAAACTATCAAACTTCGAACATTTAAAAATACATGGCTATGTCTTAGTCTGGTTTCTGTTGCTCTAAGTGAGTACTAGGCACAAGGTAATTTATAAAGATATTAATTGTTTTATAGGGTTGGGGGCTGGGGAGTCCTGAGCTGAGGGGCCACATCTGGTGATAGTCTTTGTGATTATATAATAAAATCTCAAGACAGGACAGACATCCTACTCAGGTAGGTCACTCTTCCTCCTATAGGCCGTAATGAAGCCATAAGCTTCTTCCCTTAGACTTCACCTATCCCTAGGGTCCCACTTGCAAACCCCATTAACCCCTGACATTAGCATCTATCCTGGAAATACACTGCAAACTACAACACTGTCTATTGCCATCTTCATACTAGCTCTTGTCTAAACCAATGATCTTCACGAGACCTGTCTCTCTGCAGTTACTTTCTACAGCTGGACCTAGAGCAATATACTGAAGTGTATTTTGATGTTTTTTTTTTTTTTTTTTTTTTTTTCTCCTTTTAAAAATCTACTGTGATCCATGCCTTTTGTTAGATCTTTGGCCCTTGGCCATGTGGCTTCTTTTCTTCTCTTGCTTCTCTGTGCTCTTTGCCCTTGAAAATGACTACATTCTCTCTGCCTTTGGCCTTTGTATAGGCCCTGCACTTCTCTGATTTCACTTGGCTGATAACAGTCATGTTTTAAGTCTTTGCTCTACCTTTTAAAGGCCTTCCTCCTGTCTCCCATAGTAACACTGATTGACAGGTCCTGCTCCAACTGTACAACCTTGCTCCCCTTCATGTAGTCCTTCACTTCCTATCTCTGCCGCTTGACTGAATTATCCTTCTAGTGCACAAGAATTACAGCTCCCTTGTTTACATTGATGCCCCCAGGCAGTTGTTTAGTAGGCATGAGACTGATTGGAGTAAATTAAGTGTGTACCCCATGGGACTGGAGAGATGACCCAGTGCTTAAGAGCACTTACTACTTCCGCAGAAGATCGGGTTCAGTTCTCAGCACCCGCGTGGCAGCTCACAACTGCCTGTAAGTCCAGTTTCAGGAGATCAGAGGCCCTCTGCTGACTTCTGTGGGCTCCTGCACACATACAGTGCACGTGCATACACTGAGGCACATACCTACACATAAAATAAATCATAACTATTTTTTAACAATGACTAACTTATGGAAGGTAGAGGACATATGTACTTGATCTCAGCTGATGTTTGACAGCGTGGCTTGACTGTCAACCATGTCAGCTAAATTCATAAATATGACAACACCTGTGCTCTTCTAGGAAGGATGGGCTCTGTGCTATTCAGTTAATGTTACAAGGAGGACATGTATCATAAAGATGACTGACTTGGCAAGATGACTCAGTGGGAACAGGCAGCTGCTGCCAAGCCTGACAACCCAAGATCTATCCCCAAGACCTACATGGTGGAAGGAAAAAACCAACTACTTCAAGTTTGCAGGTTGTCCTCTGACCCCCCCCCCCATCAGTCCCTCACACAGAAAATCTACATAAATACCTATTTTTGGTGTTGGAGGGCTGGCTCAGTGGTTGAGTGCTGCTCGTAGCAGACTAGAGAGTGGTTCCCAGCACCCATTTTAGGCAGCTCTCAGAGGCCTGTAGCTTTAATTACAAGGGATCTGGTGCCATCTGGCTTCCACAGGTACTCACATGCATGAGCGTACTGCACACACAGATACACATAAAACTAAAATAAAATTTTTTTTAGAAAAGAAAACTTTACGGTTGTATAAAATATGGTAAGTGGGAGTGGAGGGAAGGCTCAGTGGTGAAGAGCACTGGTTGCTCTTGCAGGGGAACTGAGCTTGGTTTCCAGCACCTACACAGTGGCTCACAACCATCTATAAAGATCAGACACCCTCTTCTGGCTTCTGAGGGCATTGGGCACACACGGTGCACAGACATACATGCAGTCAAAACATCCATAAATATAAAATAGATAAATAAAAGTGGACCTTAGCTATAATTCTAAGGACTTGCCACTGCTGACATTTTGGTACAGAGTCCAAGTTGAAGCAAAGCGTTGCTTACCTTAGGTGTACTGTCTTGTACTTAGTGTTAACGCCATTGAAGCTCCTCTATGCTTTTCTTACATGTCCATCCATTCGTTTCAGAGACTGTTCTTTTTATGGCTGTTGTGTAGTTCACATGTCACGTTCTAATGGGTTATCTCTGTTAGGAAAAGTGTATAATGGTTGCTGTTTCATCTGTGTGTTTCAACACACTTACAAGCTCAGTTGCCAGATGTAGAGCTGCCTGCTCCCAGAGTAAGAATGTTTCCAACATGATACATTCCCATGCTGTCCTCCACTAAGAAGTACCGGTGCTCTGGGGAAAGAGCAAAGTGGAGCCTTCAGCTTGCAGCTCAGTGGGGCTCTGAAGGATGGAGTGGGGTGTTATAAGGAGGGGTGGGGAGTGGGGTTCCAGCCTATGATCTGCAGGAGGTGCTTTCTTTCCTTATTTATTAATTATTCCTTTAAGAAAAGGTCTCAGGAAGCAGCCCAGATTGGCCCTGAGATTAATATGGAATTTACTACATAGCAGAGAGTGACCTTGAATTTCTGATCTTCACCTCTTACCCCTTCGAGATCCATAACTGTTGCTGGTTTTGTCTATACTTCCCAGAAGAGGTGGCTCCAGGGACGTCAGCCCTATCACAGTGACCCAGAAAGCCTTTCGTGATGTACGTGCAGTCTGTTCTTTGGTGCACTTCTGACACAGGCATAGTCTTTGACATCACAATTCCACTCTTTTCTTAGATTCCTGCCCCAAAGCGAGGAGAAATAGTCAGAAAGATTGGCGATGCCTTGCGGGAGAAGATCCAGTTACTGGGAAGACTGGTAAAGTACTTTTGAAGTCTTTTAGTGATCTCTTGAGTATCAGTCAAGAATAGACTGTCCTGAGTTCATATACATTTTGTTTTGTTTGAGACTGAGGTTTCTGCTGTGTTGTCTAGCCTTGGCTCAAGTGATCCCTCTGCCTCAGACTCCTAACTGCTGGAGTTCTGTGTGCTTCCTTCCCCCACTAGGTTGGATCAGATTAAAAAAGATTAACCTTACAGGTGTGCCCTAAGATGATGATTTTTAAGAAAAACAAGTTTTAAAAGATTTATTTATTTATTTTATGAGTGGTCTATCTGCATGTACACCTCTGTGCCAGAAGAGGGCATCAGATTTTACTATAGATGGTTGTGAGCCACCATGTGGTTGCTAGGAATTAAACTCAGGAAGTCTGGGAGAGCAGTCAGTGTTCTTAAATGCAGCGCTATCTCTCCAGCTCCAAGAAAAACAAATTTTGAAATCCATTTTTTTTTTTAAAAGAAAGAGAGAAAAGTAAAAAAAAAAAAATTACTTGGTTTAAAAGTTATGATGGATTATATGCATGAATGAAATTGTCAAAGAATAAATAATAACATTAAAATAAGACAAAAAGGCAAGTAAATAAAAAATTTCAAAAGAAAAGATTTCCTAGTTTATTACCCGCATAAAATGTTTTATTTTGTCCTCAGCTTACTGTGTAATATACAGATTCTGCTTGGATTTTTCTGTTTTTAGGTGTCTTTGGAGATGGGGAAAATCTTAGTGGAAGGGGTGGGAGAGGTTCAGGAGTACGTGGACATCTGTGATTACGCTTCTGGCTTGTCAAGGATGATTGGAGGACCCACCTTGCCTTCTGAAAGTAAGCCTGGAGTCAGTTAAGCTTAATGCTTGCTGCCGTGCGTGACACAGAGCTTCAAACACTCACTCTTCTGTGGACCCAGCGAGATGGCTTAGCAGGATGCCCGACAACTTCAATTCCATTCTCAGGATCCACAGAGTGGAAGAAGAAAACTGAGTTTTGTTGTCCTCTGGCCTCCATGTGTGTGTACACATAGGCATACACCCCAAATCGTTATGTTTTAGGATTGAAGGTAGTGTCGGAGTTGGTAGCTGTGGTAAGAATACCAATGAGAGGACAGGACTGTAAGTGTGTAGGGGACTTCCTATCCCAGGTAGGTTCTCCCCGGGAAGTACCCCAGGCCTCGAAGGACATGGAACTGGTGGTAGAATCCTTTGAGTGGGGAAGAGGGCTGCACACAGTTGTGGATGGGGGAACTATTCAGGGACCACCTTGTGTCAGCACAGCTAGAGGATGCAGTGCACAGATCCCCGTTGTGAGGGACTTTATTCTGAGTAGCTCCAGCATCTTTGTAGACTCTAGAGGCCTCTAAACAAGGAATTGATGCAGTAGGGCAAAGAAGAGAGAGTAGGAGAGAAGACCAGACTTCCCCAGCAGGAATTGGGGTGCTTACCTACAGGACAGCCTTGGTATCAGGTGCTATGCTATGAGGTTACTGGACCCACTTCCAGTGTGAGCGATGACAAGTGTCACTTTCCTTCATGTGATAGCATGTAAGTTCAACCAGTTTTGTGAATACCTCTTGGCTCTGTTCTTTACAATCCCCGCAGCTGTTGTTGAAAATAAAATAAGCCTTTGCAGGATTAGCTTTAAAGTTTGCAATAAGATATAAGTTTTGGGATTTTGTTTGTTTTTTATACAGTATCTCATCTATTCCAGGCTGGACTGGAACTTACCATAGAGCTGAGAAAAACCTTGAGTTGATCTTTTTGCCTCTAACTCCTTAATGTTGGGATTATAGGCATGAGCCACCACACCCAGCTGATGCTGTGCCGAGGATCCAAAGCAGGACTGTGTACATGCCTGGCAAGCAGTCTACCAAACGAACCACATCTGCCAAAATAGAAACATTTCTATTCGTACTTTGAATTTCCTTACAGTGAATGAAGTTTTTGTAATCCATCCATCATGAGCCTGTAACATGAGCTTTCTTGTCTTGAAGTTAGAGAGGTCAAGAGACAACATGAAGGTCACAGACCTGAGAATCACGTGTTCTGTGCTCTGTTTATATGTTACTCTCGGTGCTCACATCTCTTGGGGGAACCTCCTACTATTTCACAACATGTCTCTTCCAAATGGGATCCATAATGCCCTTACTTCTGCAGCTCTTGAGATATGAGGTATAATGAACACCAATCCAGTTGGTAAAGTGGTGTGGTCATGAACAGGTCTGTTTTACATTACATAATATGTTCTTAATCCTTTGGCTCTGTGAGGTAATCCACAGAAGCATCAGGAATACTCTTTGGTCTGAAGAGAAATGGCTTAGGATTTTATTTGTAACAAATATATTCGCTAAGTGAATATTTATATACCTCAGGACCTGGCCATGCTCTCATCGAACAGTGGAATCCATTAGGCCTGGTGGGAATCATCACTGCCTTCAATTTCCCTGTGGCTGTGTTTGGCTGGAACAATGCCATAGCTCTGATCACAGGGAATGTCTGCCTTTGGTAAGTTGTCATTCTCCCGTGTCATAGTAAGAAGGTGATGACTAAATAGTCAGAGCCATTGCTCTGCACTGCAGGGGGTTTAGATGTATATTAAAGTGTCTTCCAAATTCTCTTAATGGATACGTTAAGTCACGTGCGCTAATTGTGCTTGGTTTTAATTTGTATTTGGCCATTGGCAACATGTTTGGATGTAGTAGAATCTCCTTTCCCTGACAGCTGTTCTTACTCTAAGTTGTACCTCCGTTCTGACACTTAAGGACTTGGTGGTAGACTCCATAAGCTAATGGCTCAGTCGTCCATAGACCTGCCCCCAGTTTAGATGGCTTGATTGATTTTTTCATCTTTTTTTAATGGATATTTTATTACATTTCAGATGTTAGCCCCTTACCCCATCCTCCCCCACCCCACCCCACCCTCGCCTAGGAACCCTCTATCCCATTCCCCCCTCCTGCTGCTTCTGTGAGGATGTGCCTCCACCCACCCCCCACCCACCTCCACCTCCCCACCCTCAAATTCCCCACACTGGGCATCCAGCCTTCATGGGACCAAGGACCTCCTCTCCCACCTATGTCCAACGAGGCCATTCTCCTGTCCATGTACAGCTGGAGCCATAGGTCCTTCCCTATGTGCTCCCAGGCTGGTGGTTTAGACCCTGGGAGCTCTGGTTGGTTGGTATTGTTGCTCTCCTCATGGGGCCACAAACCCTTTCAGCTCTTTCAGCTTCTTCTCTCTAACTCCTCCATTGGGAACCCCCTGATCAGTTCAATGGTTAGCTGTGAGCATCTGTATGTGTCAGGCTCTGGCAGACCTCTAAGGAGACAGCTATATCAGGCTCCTGTCAGCATGTACATCCTGACATCCACATCAGTGTCTACCTTTGGTGACTGCACATGGGATGGATACCCAGGTGGAATGGTCTCCAGACAGCCCCTCCTTCAGTTTCTGTCCCACACTTGGTCTCCATATTTGCTTCCCTGAGTATTTTGTTACTCCTTCTAAGAAGGACTGAAGCGTCCACACTTGGGTCTTCCTTCTTCATGAGCTTCATGTGGTCTGTGAGTTGAATCTTAGCTTTTTCAAGCTTTTGGGCTAATATCCACTTATCAGTGAGTGCATAACCATGTGTGTTCTTTTGTGATTGGGTTACATCACTCAGGATGATATTTTCTAGTTCCATCCATTTGCCTAAGAATTTCTTGAATTCATTGTTTTTAATAGCTGAGTAATACTCCATTGTGTAAATGTACCACATTTTCTGTATCCATTCCTCTGTTGAAGGACATCTGGGTTCTTTCCAGCTTCTGGGTATTATCTTGCCTCTACCTTTAAGGGCTGGTATTACAGACATGGATGACCATCTCCAGGAACTGACTGACTGGTTGAGACAGGATCTGACCCTGTAGCCCAGACCACATTACTGCCTCAGCCCTCTGAGCACAGGGATTATAGGTGCACAGCAGTGTGCCCAGCCAAATTTATTAGTGTGAAGTCATGCCATCAGTAGAATATTCTCAGTCTCTATAAAACAAAGTTGAGTTTGAAGGCTTAATGATCTGGTACCATCTTGCCAAAGGAACCTGTGCATTGTGTCTGAGCTTTCTCATTCAGTGACCAACTGCCTGATAAGCAGCTTAAGGGAGGAAGGTGCGTTTTGGGTCACAGATAGGGATGGGGAGTGTACAGTCCATCCTGGCAGAGCCAGCCTGGTGGTGGGACCAGTTTGTTCATATCTGTTCAGTCAGGGAGCAGAGAAAGGAGACCACTGTTGTCTATCTGGCTTCCTCCTTTTCTCCTTGTCTTCAGTCCAGGAGTCCAGGCGAGGGATGGTGCTCTCTGTTTTGGGGTGGGTCTTCCCCTTCAGTTAATCATCTCTGGAAGCCCCTTCTTAGCCACAGTTGAAGTTTCAGTGCTGTGTGTCTCCGCACTGGCCAAGGCAGTGCTTAGTGCAGTCAGGTTGACAGTCCTAATGAACGATCACCCAGTAACAGTTATGGAACAGTTGCTGTGGCCCTGTAGCAGCTGCCCTCAGCATCATTGGAACTTAACACTGTGAAGTGTTCATGAGGTTTCCTTGTCCTTGAGACAGCACCTAAAGGATAGGTTTCCATTTCAGTTACAAGTGTTATTTGTTGTCTAATTAGAAGCTTTTCTTTATAACTTTTTTGTTTTTCTTTAAAATGAGAGGTACTTGCCTGTCCTCAAGTTAATTCTCTCTCTGTCTCTCTTAAATGTCTCTAGGAAAGGAGCACCAACAACTTCCCTCGTTAGTGTAGCAGTCACAAAGTAAGTATGTATGGCTTTCTTTTTTCTGGTATGACCTATTTTGCTAGGATGATTGACAGGCACTGGTGTATGTGTGTATGTGTGCATGCACGTGCTTTTTTTTTTTTTTTTTTTTTTCTTCAAGACAGGGTTTCTCTGTGTCCTGACTGTTCTGGAACTTGCTCTGTAGACCAGCCTGGGCTCAAACTCACAGAAATCCACCTGCCTCTACCTCCCTAGTGCTGGGATTAAAAGCATGCACCACCACCTCCCGACAGGCATTGAGTTTTTTAGTGGTGGGGAAGTGTTGTGTTTGTTTCAGCATAGAGTTCGGGTTACTTTCCCTTTGGTAGTAAGACTTTAATGTAACCACTGCAATTTATGTGGCTCTTTCTGAGCCATGTCATTTCATTTACCTGCTTGGAAGGATGCCAGCCATTGACATGCCTGCGGAACTTTTCTAGACATTTTATCACTTGGAAAATGAAACACCTGCAGTAGAAAAGACATACCCTGGCACTTTAGGGACTGTATTTATTTGATAACCGTCCAATAAGTGTATGGTTGAGAAGCCCTCTACCCCAATGAATTTAGGACCTTATATATGCTATGCAAGGGCTCTACCACTGAGATATTACCCTTCAAGTGAACAGACCACTAACAAGATAGAACTGATTAGTACACGTGCCACACCTGGCTAGTTCAACCATTTTCACAGCTCACAGCCAGAGTTAGGTAGTGTGTAACCATGGTCTCGTTTAACTGCAGCTCTTAAATTGAAGGAGAAGGTATGTTCATGTGCACAGGCCTTTTGGGCATGTAGGATACTGCTGTTTTCTGACTGAAGCCAGCAGACACAAGTCCTGTACTCCTTCCAGGTTATGTAAATCAAGCCCCTTCCTCTAGGACATGTCCTCCACTTCAGAGTCTTCTTCCCCTCCCGACTCCATCTCTTTTTGCTTTAGTTTTGTTTTGAGACAGATCCTCCTGTAGCCAGACTGTCTTCACATTCCTTACACAGCTGAATATGACCTTAAACTGCATCCACCTGCCTCCGCCTGCAAAGTACATCTGGCTCTCCTTTTGTCCATTATTACTTTTGTTTTTCAGGGGAAGGGGGGTGGGAGGACAGGGCCCCTTGTGGTCCAGGCTAGTCTTGGAACTCCCTTGATGTTCTGATCCTCCTGCCTCTACTTCCAAAGTGCTAGGATTTCAGGCATGAACAACCACACCTGGTTTATGCAGTGCTGGAGATTGAACCCAGGGCTTCACTAGGCAAATACTGTCAACTGAGCTAATCACCCCTGCTTCTCTTTGCTGCTTCTGTGTGTGAGCAGATTCGGGGTATATTTGCTTGTGGAGTTTCTTTAATTACTTTATCTTTCCACAACTTACTCCTTTCTAATTTCCTTACTGTTTTAATGGATGTGTGGTTAGGGACCAAAGAAGAAAAAGCAAGGGTTCATCCGTGCACTTCAGTGAGGAGTACGCCCCAGCCTCCAGTCTGTCATACTGACTCAAATGTGTCTTCATCATTGGGCAGAAAATACTGGATGAAAATGCTTTTGTAACCACCCAAGCAATGCTTTTCTATTTCCTATTCATGCTCTATACAGTTTTTACTTTAACAGTCTAAACACAGACTTCTGCTTGTAAGTGTTTGCAAACCGTATTTGTAATCCGTGAGGAAAATCCCAGGTCTGAGTGTTTGAAGAGTGAGTTGAAGTCTTGTGGTAGGGATTTCTCTCTCATTTATAAACATGTTCTGAGTGGATGATTGGCTGAGCGTATCTGCTGTTCCCTTCCTAGGATCATAGCGAAGGTTTTGGAGGACAACCTGCTACCTGGTGCCATTTGTTCCCTGATTTGTGGTGGAGCAGATATTGGGTAGGTGAATGGATGAAGAGCATCCTTTTGTTGAAGGACCCTGGGTTGATTGGTGGGAATCTTCTACCACAGTAACAAAACCCAGTGCAGCTGAGGAGGTGAGGATACCTTCTATGGCCATTAATACTGCAGAAGGGCACTCGTTAGTGTGTAAGCTTCCTGAAGAATACTTGGGTTTTAGTTTCTGACCTACTAAATTGGGCGGATAATGATGTCCTGATACTTGATTTATCCAGAGATCTATAAAGAAAAGCTGTGACATCACACTCCGTGCCCGAGAACTTAGTCTATTGTCAGTTCCTTAGCTGACCATACAATAGGGCTGGGGATGTAGCCCAGGAGGTAGAGGGTCTCGCACACATGAAATTCTGGGTTCGGTTTCTATCACTGAATATACTAGGTGTGGTGACACATGCCTATAATCCCAGAACCCTGGAGGTGGTGGGAGAAAGATCAAAGTTCAAGGCCATCCTCGGCTACATAGCAAGTTTGAGATTTTATCTAGAAAATGTTTTAACTACCACAAGATTCATATACCATAAAACCCTCCCTTTGAAACTATACCACTTGGTGGATTTTTGGGTTTTGTTTTGGTCTCTTTCGTGGAAAGCCCAGGCATTGTATAGGCTACCTAGGCAGTTATTCTCCCACCGAGTTGTACTCTTATGCATAGTATCTTTTAGGACATTCATTTTTAATCTGTATGTTGAGACCCCTTTTGGGGTTGAATGACCCTTTCACAGTGGTAATATATCAGATATGCCACATATCAGATATTTACATATGATCCATAACATTAGTAAAATTACATTTATGAGGTAACAATGAAATAATTTTATGGTAGGAGGTCACCACAACATGAGGAACTGTATTAAAGGGCCACAGCATTAGGAAGGCTGAGAACCACTGTTCTAGAACATTCCATGTTGTGCAGCCATTGCTATCTTATCCCAGGATGTTTAGATCATCCTGGAAAGAAACGTCATACTATCCACACCCATTTCCCATTGTCTTCCTCAAGTTTCTGACAATCACTAATATCTTTTTGTCTCTATGAATTTTCATTTGGGGCCATTTTATATAAATGGAAATATGAGTTCTTTTGTGACTCTCTTACTTAGCATGAGGTCATAGCGTCTTGCATCTGCAACTGGCTAAAATTTCTCTGAATCATCATGAAAGATGGGGTTGTTTTTTTTTTTTTATCAGCTTAGACTTTGACCAGTTAGGTTCCTAGGTGTTAAGCCTGTCACCCTGCTGGTCTGAGATGTTAGGTTCTTACATCTTTGTTCCTATAGACGAGATTAGACAACCTATCTTCTTTACTCTCTACTCTCCAGCCCCCATAGTCCCCACTGAAGTGGTTTTAAATGTCACTGAAACATGAGTGTTGTATTCTTTGGCCTACCCTTGTTCTTGAACTCCGGACATCCTTCTGTTGGCCTTGGCACAGCTCAGCAGCATACATAGGACTTGCTAAGCACAGCCACCTGTCATGCAGACACTCACGACTGGGTTTTATGAGTAATTAGGTCAAGCTGTCCAGTCTGCAGGCTGGTGCCGGGGCTGCCCTGCATTGCTCACCTGAACAGAAGCACAAACAACTGTGAACACAGAAGATCAAGTACATAGTCTCTGAGCTACGTTTCTTAGAACCAACTAGAAACCCTAGACAGCTTGTAATTTTTAAATAATTGTGTATTTTGTGGGGGATAGGGAGAGTTTTATTGGGAAGAAAGTGAAGTTGAAGGGAGGGACTGATTCTGGAAAATTCTAGGTAGCAGATGACTTGAACTTTTGATCCTCCTGCTTAACAGCTTAACTTGTAGAATTGTAGGTCTAGACCCCCACACCTTCTGAATGCTATGAAGCAAGCTACATCCCTGACCTCAAGAGCAATGCATTTTATCTGGGTTCCTGAAGTGTAAAACTGAGGATTTTTATTTTGGGGCAGTGTCTTAGTAAGTTGTCCAGTGACTTGGAACTCACAGGTTTTAAATGTGTATTTTTCCTACCTCAGGCTCCCAAGTAGCTGGAATTACAGGCTTGTGCTGTCAAGTCTGCTTGTTCTTTTCTTCTAAGTAAAATATTTATTTATATATATATGAGTGTTTTGTCTGCATGTGTATCACATGCATGCCTGGTACCTGTAGAAACCAGAAGAGTGTCTGGTCCTTTGGAATTAGAGTTACAGATGGTTGTAAGCCACTGCATGAGGTCTGGGAACTGAACCTGGGTCCTCTGGAAGAGCAACTGATCTTGTAATTGTTGAGCCAGCTCTCCAGCCCCAGGTCTGGCTGTTCTTAAAGGAATTCACATTGCAGATAATGAGCCTGAAGGCACCTGGTGTTCATGAGCACTAGGGACATATTGTCTTGGTTCCTTCTCAGTACGGGAGGAACTTTCTTCATGCACTAAGGAGGTTTCCTAAAGGGCTCACACAGCTCACAGAACAGGTCAGTCAGCTTGCTGTGTGGTTCTGCTTATAAAGAGTTTGTTTCATTACCTCATGCTCGTGGGACAGACTTCCATGTGACCTTGACTGTCTTGCCAAGGGCCATAGCATGCTTCTTGCCAGTACTGTTGGGTGCTATGATATCTAGGTGGTTTTGCTTGGGTGACCCTTTCTGTTCCCTACAGCACAACAATGGCCAGAGATGAGCGTGTGAACCTGCTGTCCTTCACTGGCAGCACTCAGGTGGGGAAGCAGGTGGCCCTCATGGTGCAGGAGAGGTTTGGTAAGTGTGGCTTTATGGTGAGGATGTGGATCAGTGTACAATAAATGAAAGGTTTCTGCAGGGCCTAGTGGTGCACTTTTTTAATCCTAGCACTCAAGAGGAAGAGGCAAGTGGACCTCTGAATTCAAGGCCAGCCAGGCCTATGTAGTGAGTTCCAGACCAGCCAGGACTATATGGTGATATCAAAAGGATAAAACATTGACACTTAAATTTCAAGTAGAATTAGTCTTTTGTGCGAAGTACCTATGGAAAGACATTAGGACCTAAGTAAGTGAAAGTACATCTCGTTTCCCTTTTCATAGTGTTTAGGCTTGTTGAGATGCCATTTCTTCCCAGGTGACATATGAGCTCAGTGTAATTGCTGTCAACATCAGCTGTCAGGGAAATTCCTATGACAATGCAAAGAACCCTGAGTATCTGAAACAGTTTTGAAAAAGATCGGTCATACCTCCTAATTTTACAACTTACTACAAAATTATCGTTTGGCGTCATAGGTCAACTGAATAGAACCAGGAGCCTATACATTTATTGCCAGTGGGTGTTTTGTTTTGTTTTAGCAAAATGGCTAGACATTTATAGTGTATAAGAGCGGTCTCTTGACAGATAGTGCTTGGGCAATTAAATAGTCACATGAATTAGTATGAAAGTTGTCTTCATCTTACTTGAAACTCCAAACATAACTAAAAATGTATCAAAAGACCTAAATGTAAGCTACTACTAAATTTTTGGAAACCTAGGAAATAAGTATTACCTTGGGCAGTGATTTCTTAAATGATACCCATGATACAAATAGTACTGGTAACAATAGTTAAATTAAACTTCATCAAAAAACTTTCTGTGCTTCACAGAACACCAGAGAAAGAAAGGGAAAAGAACGACCAACAGAAGGGCCAGGATATTTGCAAGTCAGTTCTCGGATATGGAACAGTGTCTAGAATAGAAAGTTCTTTCTTAGACAGGATCTCACTATGTGACTGTAGCTGGCACAGAACTTGCTATGTAGACCAGGCTGGCCTTGAACTCATAGAGATGTGCCTGCCTCTGCCTCCTGAATACAAGGATTAAAGATGTGCATGGACTATAGAAACCTTAAAAGTGCAACAATGTAAAGACAAATGCTATACATTTTCTATGAGACAGGTGCTCTGCCTCTGAGCTCCATCCCAGCCACATAGAATGCAGTTCAGAAATGGGCAGTGGGGGCTGGCAAGGTGGTCCAGGTGTAAAATCATTTACTGTGCAATCTTGATAACTGAGTTCAATTCCCGGAACCTATGTAAAGAAGCTTGTGGCTGTTGTCTCAGTGCTCCCATCGTGAGATGGGAGAGAGAGACAGGAGAATCACCTGAAACTCGTGTGTGTGTGTGTGTGTGTGTGTGTGTGTGTGTGTGTGTGTGTGTGTGATTAACATACAGGGGACTCCGCCTCATAAATGAGGAAGAAGGAAAGAGCAACTTCCTAAAAGTTATCTGTATGCGTGCTGTGATACCTGTGCTCCTGGGTGTGTTCTCTCTCTCTCTCTCTCTCTCTCTCTCTCTCTTGCTCACTCACTCTTTCTCTCACAAACATACACATACACAAAATAAATTAAGAGAAATAATAACGGAAAAATGGGCAGTAGATTTCAACAAACACCTCATGTGTATAATGAATCGGAAAATTGATTCTCAGCTTCATTCATGTCTCCTCATGGGGGCAGTTTGCCACCTCCTCACCGTCCCCTTACACAAGTAGCAGTAGTTTGTTGTTCTTGCATAAGTAGTGTGGTAGAATTGCATACTCCTGAATGCATTTGCTATCCTAAGTGATAGGCACTTTTGTTTGGGAGGGGACTGTGGGTTGGCAGTTAGGAGGGAGGTTAGAGAGGAGTTACCAGGAGTGTGTAGAAGGCACAGGTTGTCCCCTTTTGCCAAATATCACTTGCCAAATATCACAGGAAGGAGAAACTGCTGTCTTCTGTACAGCAGAATCTTCTATTTCTTCTTAGCACCTAGCATACTGCTGTGTTGTTGGCAGTGAGCTGTCATTAAATCAATTCCTGCCCCAGAAGCTGGAGCTGGTGTAGTCTCAGAGGCTTTGCAGACAGCAGCTATAGCTTTCATATGTACTGGCCACTGGATGTTTACCTGCTTCAGAGCCGTGGTGCTGAGAGTGTACTCTCCTGGATCAGGGTCCTGATGCTTCAGATAAATTATTTTAGAGGACACATATATTCAAAGGAGCAGAACAAAACACAGCCATAAAATTGAGGCCGATCTCGTCTGTACACAGGGAGAGTGAGATGAGCCCGTGCTCAGAGAGGTCTGTATGGTGTCTCTGGATGTGAGGCAGTTGGCGTCACAAGTCAAGAGCCCTGCTGGTCACACATTTTAACAGTGACTTGAGTAGATAGTGAAATAAAACTGATAACTAAAATTAATAAATTCAACACTGGATGATTAAATAATCATAGTGCCCTAATGTGCAGGGATTTTGTTTTTCCCACTGCCGGGATTACCCACCCCATATCTTCCCTTGTGCCTCCCGCATCTTCTGCTTTTCTCTCCTAACTACCCCCTTCTTTCATTAATATCCTTTATGTGTGTGAGAGACCTCATGAGTGTTTTCAAAAAACCTTTTCTTGTTAGGGTTTAGTCCATGCGTGTGTGCATGGGTGCTTGTGTATAATGCACATGTGGAGGTGAAAGGACAGTTAGCAGGGTTCAGTACTTTTCTACCATGTGGGTCTTGGGGATTGAAGTCAGGCTTGGCTGCAGGCACCTTTATTTGCTGGACCATCTTGTCAGGCCCCCAATGAAATTTAATTAGGGTTGTGTGAAGGATTGAGGGTGAGGGTTTGTTTATAGGAGCACAGAAGCTGTACCAGTAGTAGCTATACCTCTGAAGAAAATCTCGCTCCTCTTTCCATCAACCATTAACTATGTATAAAGTCCTCGGGGAGTGGTGGAACCCCACCACAGGGTGTTGACAGGCCCCATCTTGTGTAGGTGGTCACACAGCTATACTGAGCTAATTGCCATAGATAGCCACATCCTGCCTGGAAGTCACTGTTCACACTTCTGTCTCCTTCCATGATTCCTCCAGGGCATGATAGAGATGTCGCATCCCGTTCATGGTGGGCATTCAGCAGTTGTTAATTCTCAGTACTTAGATCAGTTATGAGTCTCAACAGTCACTGCTGCACCTCACAGAAGGAAGTTTCTCTGACCAAAGCTGACAGCAGCAGCAGCTGTTTGCCTAATGCTTTGTCATTTACTCTTTGTAGAAGCATGCAGTGTGCATGGGCTCACACACATAGAATGTGTGTGTGATTCATGTCCACTTTCAGGGTATTTCCCAAGAATATGTTCTCCTATATAACCACTGTACAATGATATAGTTGCCATTAATATCATAGTTAAGCTGCTTTATTAATCAGAAAGTAAATGAAAAGATAACTGGAATGGCCCTACTGTGAGACAGTGTGCATTAAACACTGAGTAGGAGTTAACTGTCTGTTTTCTTTTAAAGGGAAAAGCTTGTTGGAGCTTGGAGGAAATAATGCCATTATTGGTAAGGTTGCCCCATTTGGCTTTGCCTTCTCTTCAGTTTGCTGTCTGCAGTCATTGAGTATCTGGTACTTACATAGCATCTTCCCATGCTCTCTGCTTGGGACCCAGTTCACATCTTTAGGAATTTTCCTTAGGAGTTGACATGAACTTGGATGAAAGGAAGAGGGAGCTGAGAAGAAGCCAGATTCATGTGGGCTCTTGAATGTGGGCACGAGACTTCTGTTGTCTCTAACATGGCATTACTTCTTCATGCTTTTTCTTCTTTCAGTTTTTCAGAAACTGGCTATATATTTTTCTAGAACAATCGATTGTTTCCTAAGTGACTTGCTGATTTCTTTAGGTTTCAGACACAGAGTTGACATTTAGTTCCATATTGGGGGCTTTCTTGTAAGGAAGGGGCACTTCCTTTTTTTGCTTTTTAAGATTTTGAGTTTATGTGTGTATGTGTGTGTGCATGCGTGTGTTTGTGCAGGGAAATGGAGGTACCTGAGGAGCCAGAAAAGGGCATCAGATTCCCTGGAGATGGAGTTAGGTGATTGTGTGTTGCCTGACGGGGTTGCTGGGGACCAAATTTGGGTCGTCTTCCAGAGCAGTACATCCCCTTATACTGCTGAGCTAATTCCCTAACTGCTGTGCAGCTTCTAAAGCTATAGTTTCTTCATCTGTAACATAGAGAGTAGTGATGTCTTCTGTCTGAATGGATGGAAGGAAGGACTTAAAGACAGCACTGTGCTCTGAGACCTGGTGGCAAGGCCACAGCACAAAGCCTCAGAAGTGCACAACCCTGGATTTGGTCCCCAGAACTGGGAGGAAGAAAATAAAACAGTGGAATTAAAGAGTCACGGAAATGGGTAGGAAGTCTAGTCTCTGTGTGTGATGCATTCTTTCTGGCATTCTGATTGGAGGATGCACAGGTTAGACAGGTGACGGTGGTGTCATAGGAGGAACCAGTAGTTGTAAGACTGTAGAAGGCACAGGAAGAAGGGAGAATAAGTAATAAATCATCCTTGCAAAGGTTACCATACAAAGATTGTCTCTTTCTCCTTCTGAGGGCGAGCTTTGATTGTCCTCTGCAGCACGGGGTAGACTCTCACATAGAACAGGAAGCTTTGTGGCAGTGGATAGTGGACTGGAACAGGGTGCACCCAGATAGTGGCAGAGCTCACGGATCTTCATGGAGGCAGTAGCGAGGGGTCTCTGAAACAGATGGAAGGTCCAGTTGAGTTTACCCGTGTGTCTGGGTAGAGTTCAGAGACCCCCTTGCTCTGTCATACATTCCCTAGAGAAGTGTGGCTTCCCCTTTGAACGTGCATCTGTACCACGAATCTTCAGTTTTGGGATGATCTTTCTGATGCTACTGTATTTTCTAAAGGCACTGTTTGTACTGCTTAGAAATGCTTGGCTACTGCACACTAACGACACACATTTATACTTTGTTAAGCTTTCGAGGATGCAGACCTCAGCTTGGTTCTTCCATCGGCTCTCTTTGCCGCCGTGGGAACAGCTGGCCAAAGGTGTACCACTGTGAGGCGACTGGTGAGTGTGTCCACATGTGTGCCTAAGATCGTCCTTTGTCTTTCTTCGAATGTAGGTGTGTGTATGTGTGTCTGTGCATGCTCTGTGTGCTGTGTGCAGGTGCCTTTGGAGGCCAAGGGGTATCAGGTCTCCTGGAGCAGGAGTCATAGGTGGTTGTGGACAGTCCAGTGTAGGTCCTGGCAACCAAACTTGGGTCTTCTGGAAGAGCAGCAAGAGCTCTTTAACTGGTAAGTCACCTCATCTGCTTTTAAACTTCAGTTTAGTGGATTCTGTTGGCAGGAGGCATAGAAGTGTTGATAGAAAAATATATTCCTTAAACATGAGTGGCAAGGGGAAAGTGTGTGTTTCCTTTCCTTCTGTGGTGGCGGCAAATGTTAACCCACCCCTAGCTGCAGTGGGCTCGCAACCGGTTGACACAAGCTGGACTCAGAGGTGGTACCAACTTTGAGTCAGACTTCATGGCAAATGAAATGACCAACATCTTCTAGGGATGAGACAAGTTAAATTCTAAACAGTAGCATTGCTTTTTATAAACATTTCAAGTATTTTGTTTTGGTCTCAAGTCTCAGATTTGATTTAATGTTATGTGGCTTATTGAAAACCAAATGACCATCATGTCTGTTCTTTCCTTACGAGTAGGTATGGTTTGAGCAGAGGTGGTAATGGACACCTGTAATCCTAGAACTTAGGAGGCTGAGGTCTGAGAGTCCTTCCAGCCCAGGAGTTTGAGTCTAGCCTGGGCAATGTCTTTAACATACACAACACATGCACATGTATAACACACACACACACACACACACACACACACACACACACACACACACGTATATACTCTGTTTTTCTTTTATATATAAATAAAAGAATATAGAATAAGGTATTTTGGTATCCTAGTCTACTGCTGGCTGGAGACCTTCAAAACCTGAGACTCAGTATTTTTGGTGACTCATCTGAGGTTGGCCTGACTCAAGGAGTCCCACAGTTTACTAAGTTTACTAAGACTCTCAGTTACAGTGCGGGACAGGTATACCCAAGTTAATATATTAAGTTCTGTAGTATAAAAATAAGAACTATGGATTTGTGTAGCTTAGCAGGTCAGGTTCTTAGAAACTTGGTACAGACATGGTTTATGGTTTTCTGTTTGGGTTTTTTTTGGGGGGGGGGAGTACCTTTTGTTTGTGTGAGACAGGGTCTCATGTATCCCAGGCTAGCCTCAAGCTTCCTGTGTAGCTGAGGATAGCCTTGAACTTCTTATTTTCCTACTTCTACCTCTCAATAATGGGCTTATAGGCATGTGACGTACCACACCTGATTATATGTATCGAGGGTCAAGCGCAGGGTTTATGAATGCTAAGTGAGCTTCTGACCAACTAACCTGCACCCCCAGCTATGGTTTATGGTTTTATTTCAACATCCACCTAGAAGAAATTATTATTATACATGTAGTCAATATTAAAACTAGAAAATACACAATTAAAAGCATGGTTTTAGTTTGTTATCGGAGACTATATTATCTTAGTAGCTACCAATCAGTACAGTTTGAAGCTATTACTCACTCTCTTAAGACTTGTGTTCATTTTGCCGTTCTCTCGACTGTCTGTTCTTCACACAGTTCCTGCACGAGAGCATCCACAACGAGGTTGTAGACAGACTGAAGAATGCCTACTCACAGATCCGTGTTGGGAACCCCTGGGACCGTGAGTAGCTTGTTCTGCTTTTACAAGTTAAAAGCATCTTGTCCTTCACAGAAAGATTACTGATTGCTGCTCTCAGCTGAGGGTATAGGATGGAGGGTTAGCCTGTTACTTTAGAAAGCCATTATCATCATAAAATGATGCTACTGAAAGCAAAACAAAGAGCATCCCTTCTCTCTCCCCAGCCAATATTCTCTATGGACCGCTTCATACCAAACAGGCTGTGAGCATGTTTGTGAGAGCTGTGGAAGAAGCAAAGAAAGAAGGAGGCACAGTGGTCTATGGGGGCAAGGTAATTAGGGCGGTGGGTAGGTGGTGATAGCCTTGTTCCTTTCCTCCTCTTGAGCACAAACATCTCTGAGGAAAACTGGTGAAGGGTCCCATATAGCTGCCTTTCTTCTCCCCATCTGTCTTACAAGGGGGAAGGGTTTTGAGGAAGAGTGGCAGAAAATGCATGAGACTCAGAAGGAATCAGTCACCGTTGCCTCTGTTAGTCCCAGAGCTCTGTATAGAATCGATCTTGGTGTGCTGGCAAGACTAGTTATTCCAAAGAGGAACGGCTTTGGAGAAGTAATTTACATGTAAATACTGTTTTGCTTTCTCCTAGTAAATATAGGCAAGGCTGATGTACTCTGACCCCAGTCCTGAAAAAGAAAATCCATTCTTTTTCTTTTTCTTTTTTTTTTAAATCTTTCTACTTGAGGTCATGAATCACCCTGGCAATTACGTGGAGCCCACCATTGTGACCGGTCTTGCCCATGACACGCCCATTGTTCACAAGGAGACTTTTGCCCCAATTCTTTATGTCTTCAAATTCCAGGTAAAAAAAAAAAAAGAAAAGAAAAGATCCAAACCATGACAGAATCAGATTTAAGTAAGCGCTAACTCTTGGTTTTCTTCTGTGCACCAAAACTGTGTTTTATGAAATGATCTTTGATCTGATCACAGTAAGACCAGGAACTCTAACAGCTCCTGGTCTTCTCTGTCCTTCTAGAATGAAGAAGAGGTCTTTGAATGGAACAATGAAGTAAAACAGGGACTTTCAAGTAGTATCTTTACCAAGGATTTGGGCAGAATCTTCCGCTGGCTTGGGTATAACTTTGTCTGTTGAACATGTATGTGAGTCTGACGTGGTGGTTGGTGATGAGTGAGCGTGTTACAGTGCAAACCTGGGTGTCTGTGCTTTGTTCCGTTCTGGTTTTATTTCCTGTGTGTTCTTCTCACTGTTCCTCTCCTCGCACACAGACCTAAAGGTTCAGACTGTGGCATTGTGAACGTCAATATTCCCACCAGTGGGGCTGAGATTGGCGGTGCATTTGGTATGTAGAGACTCATCTTGTCTTCTTAAGAGATGCCTTTATGTTTGGTTCTAGGGACTGACCTGGGTGACATGTATGCTAGGCCAGGACCACTGCACCAGTGGCTGAGAGCCTCTGCCCTCATTGCTCCTTTTCTGCATTGAGCAGGAAAGGAAGAGTAGAGTTCATCGTTAGAAATTTGTCAAGAACTGGAAACACAAGCTGGGAGGTGGTGTCACACGCCTTTAATCCCAGCAGAGCACCTGGGAGTCAGAGGCAGGTGGATCTCTGATTTTTGAGGCTAGCCTGTTCTATAGAGTGAGTCCCAGGACAGCCAGGAGTACACAGAGAAACCCTGTCTTGAAACAAACACACACACACACACACACACACACACACACACACACACACACACACACACACACAGAGAGAGAGAGAGAGAGAGAGAGAGAGAGAGAGAGAGAATTTGTTACAATGTATTTTCTATAATAACCTCTGATCAAGCATGCCTGAAAGAGCATTCACTCCAGCTCAAGTTCCCAGGAGGGTCTTTGTCTTCTGCTTAGGTTGGATCAGGGCCCTTAGTGCAAGATATATGAACCTGGAAATTCAGTATTTTTTTCTAGGCAGAAGATCCCAGACCCAGAATGGTTAAAAACCTCTACTTCAAATCAAAGCCGGGAAACAATATATTGTGTGGCAGATTTAGGAATTGACCTAGGTGATGGGAAGAGAAAAAAAAAAAAAAAAAAAAGAAACAGCAGGGGTGCTGGAGAGATGGCTCAGCGGTTAAGAGCACTGACTGCTCTTCCAGAAGTCCTAAGTTCAATTCCCAGCAACCACATGGTGGCTCATAACCACCTGAAATGAGATCTGATGCCCTCTTCTGGTGTGTCTGAGGAGAGCAACAGTTTACTCACATAAATAAATCTGAAAGAAAGGAAGGGAGGGAGGGAGGGAGGGGGGCAGGCATACATACAGAAACACTGAGGTCTGGTGGACTTTGCAGTCTGATGGAGATACACCACCAGCAGCCAGGGAACTGAGTGCATTTATTATGTATAGTGTGGACAGGAGGAGGGGTGGGGGAGGAAGAGGAAGAGTAGGAGGAAGAGGAAGAATAGGAGGAATAGGAGGAAGAGGAAGCGGCCAATCTCCACAGGAAGGCGCTGTGGGAGGCAGCCTCAGGTTGCAGTTCTTAGGATGAGGGAGCTGTGGTTGAGATGTTTTGCACACACAAGTTTTTCCTAAAGGACAACTGTGGGTGGGCACACCTACTCGACCAGGGAAGGCCTTCCCATTGGGTCCCTGACGTGTTTTTGTTTATGACAACAGCACGTATCCACTCAGGTCTTTATCTGTTCCTCACATTGTTTCTTCAGCATCTTACCTTTCGATAGATGAAATACTCTTCACTGGGGCCCATTTGTCTTTTCTCTTAATAAGATGTGAGTTACTGATGCATGCTTAGTGGTAATTTTTTTGTTTGCTTGCTTGGTTTGTTTGGGGGTGGTGGTGGTGGTACATATATTCAATTCTATTTGTTTAAAATTATTCATAGTGGGACCAGCAAGATGGCTTAGTGGGTAAGGCTTCTTACCATCAGGCCTGAGAATCTGAGTTTAATCTTCATATGGTAGAAGGAAAGAATCCTGAAGATTGGGATTGTCTTCTGGTCTCTACACTCATGCTGTGGTATGAACACTCATGAATACACATGCACATGGACACACACAAATCAGTGTAACACAAAAATAGTAAACAGCTTTTGGAAGGCTGAGGCAGAGGATTGCCATAGATTTGAGGCCTGCCTGGACTGTGAACCAGGCCAACAAGACCTAGGTTGAAAAAAGAAAACAACAAAATGCCAAATACAACACAAACTATAGTAAACTTAAGTTGCCTACCAGAGCCTTCCTACTTCCATAGTTCAACTTTATGTGCTCTCTCTCTCTCTCTTTCTCTCTTTCTCTCTTTCTCTTTCTCTTTGGTTTTCCGAGACAGGGTTTCTCTGTGTAGTCCTGGCTGTCCTGGAACTCACTCTGTAGACGAGGCTGACCTTGAACTCAGAAATCTGCCTGCCTCTGCCTCCCAAATGCTGGGATTAAAGGCGTGCACCACCACTGCCTGGCTCTCTCTCTCTTTAAAACACATACACTAATCAAACAAGCAGAAGACTAACAAGACAAAAAACACCAAAACTAAATACAGATTCTGAAAGCCCTGTGGAGCTCACTTTGTTTTGGCTAACTAATTACTCCTGAGCACTGCACTGGTGTGTCGCTGAAGAAGACGGATTGCTTCTTTACCATCAGCTGTCACTATAGTTTCTTGGTTAGGGGTGGGACCTGGTCTTCATTTCCCTGTTTTGGAGCTGGAATCCCTTCTGGTTTGAACCTGTAGAGGTTTTGTGTGTGTTGCCAGTCTTTGTGTTCATATGTGCATCAGTTCTGTTGTGTTTGAAGACGCTTTGCTTGGGATCACCCACCCCCTCTGGTTCTTACAAGTTTTCTGCTGCTTCTTCAACATAGATCTGTGTACCTTGAGGGAAGGGGTTCGATGACATCCTTTTGTTTGTTTGGTCCCTACCTCCAACCCCCAGAGGTTTCTTTGAAGCTTTGTCTGTCCTGGAACTCAGTCTGTAGACCAGGCTGGACTGTAACTCACAGAAAGCCACCTGCCTCTGATGACATCCCTTTTAAGGCAGAGTACTCCAAAGTCTCTCAGTCTCTGCATTGTTGTTCATTTGTGAGTCTCTGTGTTGATCTCATTCTTCCTTTTTTTTTTTTTTTTTCTTTTTTCTTTTTTTCTTGTTTAAACTGTACCTAATTACATGCTTGGTGCCTGCAGGGGCTAAAAAGAGGGCTCCAGGTGCCCTGGAACTGGAGTTACAGGTGGTTGTGAGTTGCTCTGTGGGTGCTGGGAACTGAACCTGGGTCCTATGGAAGAGCAGCCAGCTCTCCTAAGCACCAAGCCATCTCTCCAGCCACCACTGCCAACAACCTCTTCTATCTTCTCTTTTATTTTCTTTTGCTTTTTGTAAGGGACAAGCACTTCATCTTATATATCCCAGGCTGATCTTGAACTCATAATCCGCCTGCCTTGGTCTTGGAGGGGTAGGATTATAGGTGTGTATTGCCTTATGCAGTGAGTGGTCTGTCTAAATCTGATAGCGCTGGTGAGAGCAGGGAAGGATGTGAGATGGCTTTGCATTTCTGTAGGAGGAGAGAAGCACACCGGTGGTGGCCGGGAATCTGGCAGCGACGCCTGGAAGCAGTACATGCGGAGATCTACATGGTAAGGAAAAGCTCTGGGGAGGAGGCTTGAAGCCTTTGGGAGCAGGCAGTTGCTCTCCGCCTTCCAGTTTTGTCTTTGCTCAGTTTCTTGATTTTACTTTTCTATACTTTGCAGCTACCTTCTTTTTTTAGCGTGCATGCTTAGGCATCGCTAATGTTCCCAAATCTGAAAAACAACTCTGCATCAGCATGACATTGCATGGGAACTGTCCACATCACTAGGAGTGTATACAGTTGAGGCAGTGTACAGAGGCATAGGAAACAGGAATGGATTTGAGTCCCGTCCTCTGTATACTCACATATTCCAAAATCAGAAAAGAGTCCGAAAAAGTGTTTTCCACACATTTCCATTGAAAGGTTGTACCTTCCAGCCTTCTTGTCTAGCACAGCAACTGACGCTGAAGTTTCCTTGTTGGGTTCTATCCAGAGGTGGGGTAGGAAGGAACAGAACACTGGGTCACTCAGCATGAGAAGGTGTAAGGAGCCGTCCTTTCCATTTCTCCCGTGTTGGAGTTCTCTTGCATAGTGAAGCAAGAGAGGAGGTTGGGGGTCTGGCCTACAAGTTTAGGGGAGGGGGCCCAGCTTGGAAGTATGAGTAAGACTCTAGAGGCTGAATCACTAGGATGTTTGCATGGTGACTGAGGAAGCCACCTTCTGGAGATGTTGTCTGGGACTTGTTTTACCTTTATTGTATTCTCTCAGAGCTTGTTGGCTCAGAATATTTCTCCTCTCAGGAGAAATTCCAGGTGCATCATGGTAACTAGTTTGGGAAAAGAAATACAAACTTAAGAAAATTACTATATTCTTACCAAAATGAGAATATTTGCATTTCTCCTGATAATAATAGAAGTTAAGAGAGAAAGTTACATCACCCCTGTCCTTGTATTATGATCAAAAGAAAAACTATAGGTAGCAGGTGATTTGTGTGTTCTAGCTGTTTGTGCTTGTCTTTTCCATTGTAAAGAATAGCACTGATGTTGTTTTGTATACTGATTGTTTGTTTGTTTTACTGGCTGTAAGTTGTTACTATAAATGAACTGATGTCTTTAATGTTATGAAAGGATTGTATATTATGTGTGTGCTGCCATTCATTTCCTTCTCTTCCCCAGTACCATCAACTACAGCACGGCCCTCCCTCTGGCTCAGGGAATCAAGTTTGAGTGATGCTGGGTCAGCTTGGCATCACTTAGCCATTCCTTCGGCTGCTCTGAAGAAGCCTGAGAGGACTCTGATTTGCCCTGGATAAATGATCGCTTTGAGGACAGCAGTGACTAATCCCCAGTGATCCCAGACCCCTGACTAAATCAAGATACTTATCAAAAATTCAAAATTAAATATTAACAATCTAGCTACATAGCAAAAGATAGGTTTGGTGAGTTTTATGTCACTGATTACTTTTTAATTACAGCTAATCATTTCTTAGTAAAGTAATGCCATCATAGGAGGTTGGGGGCATGAAAAACGGAATAGAGAGGAAGAAGTCTTTGCAGTAGAGAGATGAAGAGTCTTCTGAGTAGTGCTGAGTATTCATGGTCCCCTCCTGGTAGGGACTGAGGGGGAGAGGTGCCCCTCACATGCTGGAGCACAGTTTCATGTACATGATTTGCAGTGTTCTAAATGACAGTGGGTCATTGTTGGGTGAGGTGAGGGACTGAACAGAGTTGTGAATGGTTGCTGGGCATGTGTGAAGTCCTGGGTTCAAATCCTAGCACCGCAACAACAAAAATAATGCTCTAATGACAAAGGCTATTCACCCAGTTATGACTGCTCCTGACTGTGTCAGCCAGAAAGGAAATGTGACAGTCCTTCGTTCTTGTCCCAGGACTTGCTGGGAACTTTGGGACTGAAGTTGCTCATGAAAGCACATCTGGATGCCTTGAGTCACCTCAGACTATGTGGCAGAGCTGCAGGCTTCTGCAGCTGCTCATGGTTTTCTTCTCAGCCTGAGTGTTCACTGGGCACTCAGGGAAGGTCACTGCTGAGAGTCTATGGTCTCACTGGGAAGCTGTGCTGGCCACAGAGGTCCCTGTTCTCAAGTGGTGCTGACACGCTATACTTCTGCATAGCAGTCACCACTGGGCCTGCTCCTGCCACATTGGGCTCGTGGAGAAACCTTTGGGGAATAGGACATTGTAGGCAACCTGAGTTATCATGTGGAAAGATTTGGACAATAGAAATCTGGGGGATGAGTTAGTGTGAGGAAGAAGCAGGTGGAACACTAATTAATATGTTAATATAGTGATATGATACATTTATATAATTAAATTTGCAATAGATTTGACTATAAAAGTTAAAGAGGCTGTAAATATAGTTCAGTTAGGTAGACTGCTTGCCACTCATCGCCTGGGATTCCATCTCCAGCACTGCACTACATTAATAGGAATATATAAATCTAAGTCAGGTCTGTTATAAAGTTATACATGCGCATTCATACTGTGAGTAGCATTGACTTGGGCGTGTCCTTGCCATTGCTGGATATGAGCCAAGTCAGATACTGATGTTGGACTTGAGTGTGTGGCCGAGAAGGGTGAGGGTAGGAACAGTTCATTTCTTAGGAAGAATCGACAATGCTTCCATTACTAAGGAAGGAACTGACATGGCTTGCTACGATCTGGAGGTGGGCTCTCAATCATCGCTATGGCCGCAAGGGCAGATCGCTTTTTGTTGTTGTTGTTTCAGACAGGGTTTCTCTGTGGACCAGGCTGGCCTTGAACTCAGAAATTCACCTGCCTCTGCCTCCCAAGTGCTGGGATTAAAGGTGTGCGCCACCACCACCCGGCTTCGCTCTTTTTCATAACACACACAGAATGCAATGAGCTGACCAGTGTCTGATGCCTGCATTAGAACTAATTTTTTTCCTTGAGGCAGGCTTTGGGTTTTGGCCAGTGAAAGCCTGGGTTTATAGGTATGTGTCACCACCCAGCTTTATTCTTTAAAGCAAGAGAATGTATAATTTTGAAAAGAATTAAAGAGGAAAATGAAGTTGGAGAATCAGGAACAGGAGTGTGGCGTGGTCTCCATACCAGATAAATGGGCATGGCGGTGCATACCGGAGATCCCAGCATCTGAGAGATCGTGAGTTCTAGCTCATCCTTTGAAACATGAGCTCGTGTCATGATGAACAAAAACAAACCATAAATACAATCAAGATCATGCAGCAACCCTGGCTGGCCTTGAACTCGGATCCACCTGTGTTGCCCCACCCCCACTGGGAGTAGAAGTCTGCACTTTCTCACTTGGCCACTGCTCATTTTGCTCAAAAAACCTTTCAGTTAGATGTTTAAGGAGCTATGATGATGTGGCCACACGTGACAGTGGCATTTATGCACAGTGTTCCGGAGGTGACAAGCAGCTAGAATCTTGGTCAAAACTGACTCGGAAAGTTTCCTTTGAAATTTCATTATTTTTATGTGTTTCTGTCACAAGGGCTCTATCTTTGTCATAATGGTTTTATTAAAACATTTGTCTTTTTTTCTTGTTTAAGAAATATGGATTACTTACGTGTGTGTGTATGCGTGTGCACATGTGCACACACGTGTGTACACAGGTCATGTGTGATGGTTATCTACTTTACATATTGAGGCTGAGCTGATTTATTGATCCAATGTAGCTGCCTGTAAATCTTCCATCTGTCTCTGCCTCATGAGCTGTCAGGATTACAAGCAGTTGCTGTGCCAACCCTGTATCTGTGAGTGCCAGGGTTCAAACTCACTCCTTCATGCATGTGTGGCAGGTGCTTGATTCACTGAGCCATCTTCCTAGCCCTGCCTGTTAATATATTTTTATGAGTATCGGTCTTCTGCTTAGATGTGTGTCTGCACCAACCACAAGAGTGTGTTAGCTCCTCGGCCTGGAGTTACAGCTGTGAGCTGATGAGTGGGTGCTGGAGTTGAACCCAGATCCTCTGGAAGAGCAGTAAGTGCTCTTATCTGCTGAGCCAACTCTCTACCCCCCCCCCCCCCCCCCCCCCATTGACATGTAGGGTCCAGGCTGGCCTTGAGCTCACTATGTGCCTGACAGTGACCTTGAGCTCCTGATCAGACTACCACCTCTCCGGTGCTGGGATTACAGCTGTACACCACCATGCCAGTTTACTGCAGTGCTGGAGATGGAAACCTATCTCCAGGCCTTGAGTGGAAGAGTCTCAATTGTCTTTACAGTGTTGACCTGCAGGTGTCACTGTTGCTCAGACCATGTTAGAGCAGCCATGTTGAGCTGACTGGATTCTAGGGGTCATTCTGGAAGTTTCCAGTCAGCAGACATGCCGAGCTTATTGTTCCATGTCCATCAGGTTCCTTACCTGCCAGCACACTTCTGTTAGCTACACAGGTCACCTGAGCTTCCATGGGGTAAGCCCCAAATACCAAATAGTTTCTATCTTTTAAGTTAATATGTTTAAGGTGTTAAAGAGAAAGCTCAGTGATTCAGAGTGCTTACCACTAATCCAGAGGACCCAAGTTGGGCTCCCAGCACCTACGTGGTGGCTCACAACCACCTCAGCTCCAGCTCCAGGAAAACTGATGTCCTTCTGGTCTCTGCAGGCTCCTGAACACGTATGTGGACATGAACTCTTGTAGACAAACAGACACATAAATCTTTTAGAGAAGTGTGATTAGATTTTCTCATCACTCTCCTCTCTAAGGTGATTGTGTGTGAGGTTAACCCATCTGAACAGCTCTGTAGGAGATTCTGCTTGTTTGATTGAGGTTTATAGGGTGTCCAGGCAATTCTCAAAGCACTAAAATATTACCTATGTAATTTTCATGAAAGCACCAAGAGGCAGAAGGTATGAAGAGGTTATACCATGCAGCTAAACAGGGTGGTTGTCTGTTATTTGGGTGTTGGGAATAGAATCTGGGTCATCTGGAAGAGAAGCCAGTGGTGTTAACTACTGGACCATATTTCCAGGACCTTGTCCTCCCACCCTCCCTAGAATGTGCATATTTTATTTTATACTTGGTCTTAGCCAATAGATAAGTAGGCTTTTGTACATTATTAAAAATTTTAAAATTACATTTATTTATTTTGCATGTGCACATATATCACAGTGTAAAGAAGGTCAGAGGACAGCTTTCAGGAATGTTTTCTACAAATAATGACAATTTCCTGTGAGTATACAACCATCAAAACTAGGAAGTTAGTACATTACTGCCATGGTGGTTTGAATGAAATAGGGCCCCATAGACTCAGGAAGCACCCTTCTTAGAGGTACAGCCTTTTTGGGGTAGGTGTGTCTTTTTTTGAAGACATGGGGTAGGTCATGTAGGTCATTGGGGGCAGGCTTTCAGATTTCAGTAGCTCAAGCCAGCTCCACTGGCTTATTCTCTCTTCCTGCTGCCTGCTGATCCAGATGTAGAACTCGGGTTCCTTCTCAGCACCATGGCTGCCTGCAGGCTACCATGCTTCCTGCCATGATGATAATGCATTAAATCTCTAAACTGAAAGCCAGCCCCAATTAAATGTTTTCTTTAGAAGAGCTGCTGTGGTCATGGTGTCTCTTCACAGCAATAGAAACAGCTAAGACAACTGCCAATAATGTTAGATCTAGTCTTTTGATCCTATTAAACTTTGGTTATGGTCCCAGCAACACCTCTCTCCGGTGGCCTTTTGTCTTGACATTGTGGCCCTGACTGTGCCATTGTGGCACCTCAGCATTGGTGCTTCAGACCACTGCTCCTATCAGGTGGTGTGTGATTTCCATCTGTCTCTGAGAATGACACAAATTTTTAAGGAGGCATCTGCAGCATCACCCACTGTCAAGTATTTCCTTCTCTGGTTTTTATTGTGTGTGCCTTCCTGTGTGTATGCTGGTGCATGGGTATGTGTGTTTGCATGCATGTGCAAGTCACAGGTCAACTCTATTTTTTGAGACAACAGCTCACCATCTTGGAACTCACCGAGTAGACTAGATTGAATGTCCAGTCAGAGAGAGCCTCAGAGATCTGCCAGGCTCCATCTTCAGCGGTCTAGAAGTATAGCATAATAGCATGCCAAGTCCCCTCACCCACCCATGGTTTCTGGGGCTCAAACTCAGGATCTCATTCTTTCAAGGCAAGGATTTTACTGACAGAGTTATCTCTCTGGCCCCACTATTACATATTTAAAAGTAAATGTCTGGTATCAGCAAGCTTGTTGATGTGAGGGCGCTCTGCCCTGGGTCCTCATCTTGGGCAGACAAACACATTGTTGTTTATTCCTAACCCTTTTATATTGGCAGTTGTGAGCTTACACCAGCATTTTCAGGTCTAGTCCAGCACCAGAGGGGTCATTTTAGCTCCATCCTGCTCAGTATCTGCAACTCTTCTTCTTGATATAAACTTAACTTCTATAACCACTGATAAAGTTTTCCATTGATCATACCATATCCAACCATCTGTAGCTCCCAGAGTTCCTTCCTCATGTTGCTCTGGTTTTGACAGCTGGGCTTGTCCTCAACGCTTGCCCTTTACACCAAATTTATGTTCTGACACTTATGCCCAGTTCCCCTACTCAGCTTGCCTTCTGAAACTTCCAGTGGCTGCGTATGTGACTATGTTGTTCAGTAAAAGAGATGGAGCCAGAATGACTGGGATTTCCTTATATGAGGATTTTTTCTTTTGTTTTATTTGAGACGGGGTTTCTCTGTGTAGTCTTGTCTGTTCTGGACCTCAATCTGTAGACCAGGCTAGGCTTGAACTCAGATCCTCTTGTCTCTGCCTCCTGAATGTCAGAATTAAAGGCGCACACCAGCACATAGGACATAAGCAGATTTTTTTTTGAGTCAGAATCAAAATAGTGCCATGTTGTCCCTGGTCTGCTCTGATAATGAGTGAGATGCTCATATCTTCAGCCAGAAGAGGGGGCCAGATGGTAGTGGGCACAAGTCCTTGAAATGGGACACCTATGTTTCGGGTACAGTTGCCTCAAAGGGGCTAAATTATCTTAGAGAAATAATCTCAATTTATAGCTGGGTATAATAGTACGTGCCTTTAATTTTAGAACTTGGGAGGCAGAAGCAGGAATATCTTTGTGAGTTCAAGGCCAGCCAGGTCTACATAGTGAGTTACAGGACATTTAGGGCTATGTAGAGACTCTGTCTCAAGTAAACAAACCAATACCCGCCCCCTTAAAAAAACCCAATCATAATCATCACCATCATCTCACTGTTCTCACTGTTGTCCAGTTGTGATGTCACAGTGGGGCTGAAATCAACCTTGTGCAAACCATGCCAGACATGCCTGATGACCTATTTAGTCCCTGGAGTCCATGTTATGGTGGAAGGAGAAAAGCAATGTCATAAAGTTATCTTCTGACCTTCATAGATATGCCAAAGCTCATTGTATCTTCATTGATATACCATACACATAACAATAATAAATCAAATGTAAAAAGTCATCCTTCAGCTTCTTTGGGTAGTTGCACATGTTTCTTTTATCCAGGCCAGGTGACATTTTGAGTCTCTTCCAGACCAACAATTCAGTGACCATATTCTTCAGGCACTGGTGAGCCAGGCATGCCTCCAGCGGCCACCTGGACACTATCTAGAAGAATGAAACAGGCTGTGTGCTTCTAGGCAGAGTATGTATTACAGAGATGAATTTTAGTTGCTCCTACAGACTAGAGAAAATAAAGGGGAAACAGGATTGTTCCCCATTAACTAGCCCAGGTAGAAGCCACCAGTGTAAGCCTGTGCCAGGCCTCTGGCTTCTGGTTGCTGTCTTGCATAGCTGAGGATGGCTCACTGCCATGTATGGGTTTCAGTTGGTGAATGAGGCAGAGCACAGCCTCTCTGTTTCAGAGTGTGGTCAAAGGTGGTCCATGTTTCTTCTACTCATTCTGTATTGGCAGGCGTTAGTCACAGAGCAGGTACAGCCTTATGAACCCAACTTTACTTATGGAAGATGTTCATTAGTCAAGAACTTCGTGTTGTATGTTAAGAGAGTAGTGTGAGAGGGTAGACAGTAGGCTGTGGGGATATTCCTCATGCCGTCTGACTGTCTGCCAACTGAGGATTTACTTAGATTCTTCTGTCATCTCCCAGGGCAATCAGCCGTCTGCTTACAGAAGCACCCTGTTCTGGAAAATTCAAGGGTGATTAGGAAAGGGGAAAAGGAAGAGAGGATTGTGGACAAGGGGGCAGCTGAGGTTAGGGCTGGCAGAGTGGGAAACCCTGCAGTGGCCACTGGGTAGATCAGAAAGCCTGGCTACCTGGAAAAGGCTGTTAAAAGAGGCGTGGATACCCAGAACAATAGGGCCGTGACCAGCACTGAGTTTCTGGTTGCCTTTGCTTCCTTTTCTGTATTCAGTGACTCGGTGCTCCGGGTTACTAGGAGCCCTGGATTTGTGCTATGATTACATTCATACATACATACATACATACATACATACATACATACATGCATGCATGCATGCATGCATGCATACATACATACATACACACACCAGGAAACCATCTTTTTCTAGGATGAAATATCTACAAATGGGGATGGTCTTATCCACCACAGTACTTCAAGATGTTTGGGCAGAGATGTAATACTGAGCATGAGAGCTTTTGTGTCTGAAGTGTAGTAGGCAGACAGTAGGACTGGGGGACATGCCTCCAGACCATTCTGTGTGGAGATAGCCTTGGGCTGTAGCACCGCAGAGGCACTCATTTAATCAGGAGAGGCTCAGTGTATAGACAGATGTGGTCACCCCTGATTCAAGGGTAATTTTTTAAGTAAATAGTGTCTAGTGGAGACTTCCATCCTTTGGGATTAGCCCTAGATCTGTTATACAGATCTTGAGTCAAGTCTTACTGAAGAGAAAAGATGAATGTGTTAGGTATATGGGCTATTGGAGTAACAGCAGCAGCCAAGAGGCCACCTCTGATGACCGTGGTACCCCCTTCAGGAAGTTCCAGGAAAAGAGACTTTCTGTTTCTTGATGCTCTTCCAGGTTCTCTCACTGGGGCTCTTTAAATTCAGTTACCCATCCAGTCAGATTGGCAGCAGAGAAACATGACAAAATTTTATAAACGTGCCTCTTGATGACCCGAGGCAACAGTCATTGGTGAGTGACTCCACTGTTATAGTCTAGTATATTAGCAAAGGAAAAACTTTGTGATTTTTGAATGACAAAGGAAAAGGACCTGAAGTCTCTGGGACAGCAGGCTATGAGAAGTGATTGGTAGATGAAAAAATAGCAACGTTGTGATGTAGCTTCTTGGTGTGGTCTCCTGGCTGAGAAGGCTGTACCATGATTCAGACCTGAGTTAGGAACCTGATTGGTTTTGGGTTATCATGAGCCAAGCAGCTATGCAGCGAACTCAACGTGCTCACTGAATTATTTGGTGTTCACAATGCAAATCTAAGTGGAATAGATTAGTGTTCCTCCTGTAATAGATCAGGTTCTTAGGTTGCAAGGTGCGGAGGCCGTGTGAAAAAGTAGAAGGAATCCCTACTTTTGAGGACTCTGAGGCACGTGGGCATCAGCTCCAGGGACTGGCTGCCCCAAGGCCCTTCAGACCTAAGTGATGACCTTCTGTTTTGTTTTGGTTGTGATTTTGGCGCTCTGTTTATCGCTTGCAGTGAGGCCCAAGTGTAACTCCAGTGCATGTTGCATTTATTCATTTATTTTGAGACAAGAGTTTTACTATGTAGCCCTGGCTAGTCTGTAACTCTGTAGACCATGCTGACCTTGAATTCACCAGAGGTCCACCTGCCTTTGACTCCCAAGGACAGTGACTCAAGGTGTGCACCACCACACTTCAGCTCATCCTTACTTTTTGAGATACATTCTCATGCTACCCAGGCTGGGCTCAGATGCACTGTGTGACTGAGGATGACCTGAATCCATCCTCCTGCCTCCACCTCTCAAGTGCTGGATTATAGGTGTGCACCACTACACCCAGTTTAGGAGGTGCTGGGGACAGAGACCAGAACCTAGTGCACCTTTCCTTAGGGGTGGTGGCAGTGGATGGTTGCTGGTGATGTGTGGACAGTGGGGGAAAGGTTGGCTTGTGAGCTGTCCCATAAATGAACAGATTGCTGAGCCTCAACTTAATGGAAAAAGTCTTTTCTTGTTTTTTAGTGAATAATACATTTTCCCCCAATAGGAACTCTCATTAAGCACAATCATATAATTGGGGAGTTTTATCAATCTCATTGTAGTTTTGGATCATAAAATAAAAAACATTTCCCCCTGGATGACCCTGGACCCTAGGGTTGGGTTATTTGGAATTAAGACTTTGTGTCCTAACCAACATGCTGTAAACTGGGAACAAGCTCCCTCATCCCTAACTGTCTGGAAGTAGTCCTTGTGATCGAGTAAAAACCCATAAACAGGGCCTTTTACTTAGAAGAAGAGATTCTTTTGTTGTTATTGTTTCTGGCTGTCCTGTCTAAAGTACTCACATAAGACAAAATCCAATCTGTACCTAATGCTAATATAATTAATTACATTATAACACCCTAAAGGCACAATACCGATCTAGTCTTGTTGCATTTAGAATGTCATGTAACTGCATGTTTACCCAGAACAGTAGTCTAGTCTTCTGCACACTGACGTGGATGTGCCTTTCTGTCCTGCAGTTGGTACATAGGGACATATGGGGGACGTGCTTAGCCTCTCTTTCTGGATAGGCCAGAGGCATGGGGCAGGGGGATGCTCTCTTAGCCTCACACAGATGCTTTCCTTTGGCCATGGCTTCCAACTGACCCCTGCATGACCTCAGGGCCACTATATGTGCCAACCAGTGCTGGGATGTGGGCTACTGCTTCCACATTGAGAATCTCACAGCAGTTCTGCCAGGTCAGATTCCGTAGGCTCAAGAGGAAAAAAAATCAAACAAACAGAAACCATTGTACTGTTTTGAAAGACAAGCTTAGCATATTTTAGTGGCAGGTTATTACCTAAAACAAACTGTGGGCTGATTAACCCATACATAGCATGTCACTGCCCAGAGTTTACAGGAATCTTAGAGAAGATAAGTGATTTTTCATGTTGGTTTACTGGAAACCTTTCTCCCATTCAATCTGAGAAAAGCGTGGCTTTCATCTCCAGCCAGGCTGGAATTCCCCACCTTTTCATGTCTTAGATCTAGGATGAGACTGCCGGCTTCGGCTACAGTCCCACGAGTCTAGCATAACCATGAGATATGTATGTATGTGCATCTGAGCACATGTGAGCATTCGTGTGTACCTGTGGTAGTGCAGTACTATTTCTGTGCAAAATCAGGCCTAAGATGTAAAGGTTTGGGACTATTTTACACTTGGAAATTGTTTTGTTAAGGTATTATAAGAAAAAAAATATCTAAAGCTGGTGAGACAGCTCAGAGAGGAAAGACCACTGAGCAAGAGGCAGCTGGCTCCAGCTGGCTGCCCTGTCTAAAGTACTCACATAAGACAAAATCTAATCTGTACCTAATGCTAATATAATTAATTAAATTATAATACCCTAAAGGCACAATACTGATCTATTCTTGTTGCTTTTAGAATGCCATATAACTGGCTGGCCTGAGACTCTCAATGTAGACCAGGCTGGCCTCAAACTCATAGAGATCCATAAACCTCTGCCTCTCCAAGCTCTGGGATTAAAGGTGTGTGTTACCCCTCTGGATAAGAAATGGTCTTGAAGAGTGAGTAGTGTAGACCATCCTATAGCTGTGGGTCTCAACCTTCTTAATACTTTGAACCTTTAATATTGTTCCTCATGTTGTGGTGACCTCTCCAACCATACAATTATTTTTGTTGCTACTTTATAATCGTAATATTGCTACTGTTATGAATCATAATGTAAGTATCTGCTATACCAGATATCTGATATGCAACCCCAAGGGGTTTGTGACTCACAGGTTGAGAGTCACTGTTTCAGTGGGTGAAGCCTGGTTCACGGTCCACAGCTCAGTAGTAACAGCAGCTTGGCATGACCCTGTATTATGGTATCACTGTGGTCAGTATCCTGTGGGATTTCCTTCAAGTCTTTAGAAGTGTGTCATTCTCTTCATTACAGTGGACACAATCAATACTTAACAAGACAGAAAATCTCCAAGTCTCACTATTAGCAATCCACAGAAGAGAACTTTGAAGCCTGTAGGCTTAGATTTTTCTAATTCTACCTTATTTAGGGTTCTTGAATGCTCCAACCTCCTTTCTAGCCCACCAACCAGAGGTAGGGGAGAAAGATGGCTAATCAGACAAAGGGGTTGTGGACTTGTTTAGAAGTAATTCTTTGGGGCGGGGTGATTCCAGTCTTCATTGTGAGGATATCAGCAATCCAGTCCAAGAGCACACACTAAACATGAATCAGTAGCAGCAGCTAGATCCAGCAAAAACTAAATCCATAGAGTCGGCAAAAGCAGCAAGAATCAGCCTGAATACTATGAGAAGTTCTTTGGTGCATTTCTCTCTACGAAGTGAAGACTAGCAAAGGCCAGTGAAGTGTTGCATGGCAGTGTGGTGGTACAAGAGTGTCCTCTCACTGTTTGCGGGGTTCCACTTTATCCTTTATATTATCCATTTTATATCCTTTCCAAACATCATGCACCCTCTCAAGCATCTGCTCCAACAAAACATCACATGCCCTCTCATGTCTGCTTCAGCAAGACATCCTCTCACAGACAGCGTTGTCCAGAAAACCATCATGTGACACAACTGAGTCTCCCAAGAAGCCAGAAACTTCTACTTCAGAAGCTATAGAGATTTGGGAACCCCAAATCTGTGATCTTAGCTCTTGAGACTTTGCATTCCAGTGTCCTCATCATTGCATTTGTGAATGTTGTTTCCTTAGGGTTTCGAATTCCCAGGACTTCTGGGGGATGTTAAGGTCCTTTGACTGATCGGGATCTGGATCTAAATAGACAAAATTATAATTGAGGTAAAAGATAAATTACAAATTTCCTTGGGGAAGAAAAAATGTTCTCTATACTTTTAGTTTAGTAGCTTGCTGTGAATTAAACTTGAGAAGAAAAACAAAGACAGTTAACATAGGAAAAGGTGTATGATTTTTAAAGATCTACTTTTACTTTAAATTATGGGTACATGCATGAGACAGCATGTCAGTGCTGGTGCCTGTGGCAGTTCCTGGAGCTGGAATTGTAAGTTATTGTGAGCACTCACTGTAAGGGCTTGAGATGGAATTTGGGTTCTATGCAAGGTGGACAGGTGCTCCTAACCACCGAGACATCTGTCCAGCCCAGAGGTATACAATTTTATAGGTGTTAGTTTTATCACCTAAGAGCAGTTAAAAATCAGGCTGGCATACTTACTTAGTAGGGAAAAAATAGATATGTGCCACCGCTCCAGTTTATGTAGTTCTGCACGTAGACCAGAGGGCTTTGAGTTCGTTAGGCAAGTCCTCTGATTGAGCCACGTATCCAGCCTCAGAGGGTAGTAAATTCACTATAATTAGGCTGAACTTTTTCCAGGGTGTGCATAAGTCAGTAAAGCAGTGTGCCTGTGACACCTAGAAAGGTAACTGTAATGTAAGAAATGAGTTAGCTGCTGTGGCTTCAAGTATTCCAGCTCTGGAGAGAGTTGGTTATCCTTGCTGATACCAGCTGTTGTCTGGCACTGTCTTAGATAATTTCCTGTTGCTGTGAAGAGGCGCCATGGCCAAGGCAACTTGTAAAAGGAAGCATTTAATTGGGGGTTTGAGTACAGTTTCACAGGGTCATCCCATGGTTATCATAGTAGGCAGCATGGTAGCAGGTAGGCAGTTACGGTGCTGGAGCAGTCACTGAGAGTTTACATCTGAACCATACTCAGGAGGCAGAGAGTGGGGAGGGAAAACTGACTGGGAATGGCTTGGGCTTTTGAAACCTCAAAGCCCATCCCCAAATGACATACTTCCTCCAACTAGACCACACCTCCTAATCCGTCCCACCAACTGTGATGGTTTGTATATGCTTGTGCCAGGGAGTGGCACCATTAGGAGGTGTGGCCTTGGAGTAGATGTATCACTGTGGGCATGGGCTTTAGTACCCTAGTGCTAGCTGCCTGGAAGCCAGTCTTCTAGCAGCCTTCAGGTAAAGACGTAGAACTCTCAGTGCCTTCTGCACCATGCCTTCCTGGATGCTGCCATCCTCCTGCTTTGATGATACTGGACAGAACCTCTGAACCTGTTAGCCTGATTGCTCTTACAAGAGTTGTAACCATGGTGTCTGTTCACAGCAGTAAAACCCTAACTGAGATACCAACCATGAACCAAACATTCAAATACATGAGCCTATGGGGCCATTATCATCCAAACCACTCCAGGTACCATGTTTAATATTGGTACTCAATACCAAAAAAAAATTAAAAAATAATATTATCAAACATTGAATAATGGGATCTTTGGGAGATACTATATAGTTCATAAAAACCAAATTCATAAGTTATATGATTTGAATCTAAATGTCCCCCACAGACTTATGTATTAACTGTTTTGTCCCCAGTGGGTGGAGGTAGTACAAGTTCCTGGATGTATACCTTTGATGCTTATGACTAGTTGACAGTCACTTTTCTCTTGGCCATGAGGTGGACAGCCTCTGGCGCATGCTCTTACCACCATGACGTTCTGTGTAAGTGTATGGGGCCAGGGAACCATGCACTGGACCCTGTGCAATGCTGAGCCAAATGAATTGTTCCTTATGTAAGATGTTCTCTCAGGTACTTTGTTCTGACACAGGAAAGAAGACAAAGGCTGTGCTCTTTCATTTTCTCATGGCCAGGATTTGAACAGCGTCGGTATGCATGAGGGCAAACATCTGTACAAGGAGATTCTCCAGACTTGAAAGGAAGCAGGCCAGGCTAGTGTTAGTCCTGTCAGCTGATCCTGGCTGCTTGGTCACCTATTCTAACTCAGGCACTGTTTACTTTATTTAATTTCTTAATTTTTATTTTCACATGTATGGGTGTTTTTCCTGGCATATATCTGAGCACATAGTATGCCTGTTACCCACGAAGGCCAGAGAAGGTGTCAGATTTCCTGGTACTGAAGTTACAGATGGTTTGTGAGCAGCTATGTGGGTACCAGGAATCAAATCCAGGTTGTCAGAAAGAACAGCCAGGGCTCTTGACCACTGAGCCATCTCCCTAACCCTCCAGTACTGTTTCTGACGCTGGAAGCAGAAGATGGGGGTAGCATACTTTGTCCTTTATAAATGTCATGGTCTGATTCATTAAAGTTTACCCAAATGTCAGCAAGTGGCCCATACATAGAAAGCCCGAAAGTGCCAGAACAAAAGATTACAAAAACATTGATTTAGAAATAGAAAACCTCGTATCTTTTCCAGGAAGAGCATGTATCTGGTTTTACACATCTACTTTAAGAAAGGTGTGGCCATCTGCAGGTATTTACCTGGCGGAGAACCAAGAGAAAAGCTGAGAGCTCTCCAGCCATCGCTCTCAGAGAGCACTAGTACATGCAGCTTCCCCAAACACCCACCATAGCCAAGCTCGATGCCGTGTTTGTTGTAGCTGTGGAGTCTTCACAGTTCATTCATTTTCATTGCCTCTTATCTAGACAGAATTCAGGACATTGAACCATTTCCATGTACAAGTGGAAGGTTCCAGTTCTCCAGCCATGTTCTTTCCTTCTTGGTCTAAATCGGGCAAGGGGATGTTTCCATGACCTTTCTTCTTGAGGCCACAGTTGACGTAGAGAGGGGATTCCCACCAACATGGCTCCCGAATGGGGGAATTCATTTGTCCCAAAGGACTACCAAATTCTTACGTATGCACTCACTTTCGTGTCATTTGTTATTTTATTTCGTTTTTTTGTATGTGTTCATGAGTATGTATGTGTTTATGGGTGTGCACAGTTGTATGCGTGTGTAGTGTGGTGTGTAGAGGCTGGAGGTCAATGTTGAGTATCTTTCTTATTATTGAGATGGGCTTCTCATCGAGTCTGGAGCGCACTGATTCAGCTAGACTGGCTAGCAGGCACCAGGGATCCATTAATCCTGCCTCCCCAGTGCCAGGATTATAGGATTGTTATTATGTAGGTGCTAGGGACCCAATTTAGGTCCTAATGTTGTGAGGCAGTTGCTGACTAGGCAAGTCTTCCCAACCCCACATTTGTTTGTTTAAATTAATAATTATTGCTGATACGCAAGTACAAAGAAGGTAAATAGTCGAACGACTCAGGCCCCTTGAGTATATTTATATACACTGTTGCTCTTTTTTTTTTTTTTTTTTTTTTTAAAAACAATTTTATTCTTTGTGTGCATTAGTGTTTTGCTTGCAAGTATGTGTGAGGGTGTTGGATCCTCTGGAACTGGAGTTACGGACAGTTGTGAGCTGCCCTGTGGGTGCTGGGACTAGAACCAGGGGCCTCTGGAACAGCAGCCAGTGCTCTTAACCTCTGAACCATCTCTCCAGCTCCTACTGTCATTTTCTTAAAATGCCTCATTCAAGGGGCTGGAGAGATGATAGCTCATCAGGTAAAGGTGCCTGCAGCCATAGCTACTGCTGACCTGAGTTTACTCCATGGCACTTACATAGTGAAGAGAGAAATGACACCTACATACTGTTCTCTGACCTCCACACACTTGCTATGGCACATGTGTGTCTACACACACACACACACACACACACACACACACACACACACACACACACGCGCGCTAAGCAAATATGATTTTAAAAACTTCACACAGAGACATGCACACCAAATAAAATGTAATTTAAAAACTCCACTTAAAATCCATTTAGCCAGGCCGGAGAGATGGCTCAGCAGTTAAGAGCACTGAAGATTCTCCCAGAGATCGGGGTTCAAATCTCAGCATCTACATGGTAGCACACAACTGTCTGTGACTCCAAGATCTAACACCCTCATACAGAAAGACAGACAGACAGGCAAAGCAACTAATGCACATAAAAACACTAATGCACATAAAATAAAAATAATAAATTGTTAAAAAAAATCCATTTTGGATCTAGGGGTGTGGGTCAGGTGGTAGAGTGAGTCTAGCACTCAGAACATTGCATAAAATGGATGTAGGAGTTACACACCTGTGATTCAGCAGTCACGAGGTGGAAGCAGGAAGACCAGGTGTTCAAGGTCAGACTGAGTCAGTCTGCTCAAAACCACAAATCAATTTGGGCAAAGGCAGGGAAGACCTGCCTGAGCTTAATTCCATGGTGCAGGGTTAGAGGAAATGGAGCCAGAAGGGAGGATCAGTACCCTGTTCCACTTCCTGATGCACAGAGGGGTACAAATCGCCCCTCTGTAAATGACAGTAGCTTTAGAGGTTTCCCAAGAATCCAAAAGCTGTGTGTGCTGATTCAAATGCATGCACATCTCTTATTAAGCGTGCTAACAGGATTCTGGTCACAGGGCAGCATCTGAGCTTACACAGGGATCAAATGACTGGATTTAGCACGCTGATTTAAGACTGCATATTTTGTGTGGGTGAAGACTGGGTGAAGTAGTTCATACACTGATGGCTGGAATGTATATTAGGTACAATAAGCTATAGTTTTGTTCTTTTTAATTTTCTTAAATTTAAATGTGTGTGTGTGTCTGTGTGTGTATATCTGTGTGTCTGTGTGTACAGGTATTCAAGAAGGCCAGAGGGCATTAGATACCCTGAAGATATAGGTGGTTGTAAGCTACCTGGCACAGGTGCTGTCAAGTCCTCTGAAAAAACAGTATGTGTTCTTAACCATGGACCCACCTCTCCAGTTCAGTTCTATAGTTTCTTAAAAAGTTAACCATATACTTGCCATGAGATTTGGCATTTCAATTCTTAGTAAAATACCCATACAGAAAAGTTGTACAGAATGGTTATAGTAGTTTTATTTATTTTTAAAAGATTGATTTTATTTTTATTCCACATGTATGAGTGTTTGCCTGATTGTATCTGTGTACTGCATGGTTACAGTACCCATGGAGACCAGAAGAGGGAGCTATGTCCCCTGGAACTGGAGTTACAGTTGGCTGTCCTATGGGCACTGGGAACCAAATTTGGGCCTGCTGCAAGTTCTCCTTTTTCTGTTGTTATTTTGAGACAAGTTTCTCTGTGTAGACCTGGCTGTTCTGGAACATCCTCTGTAGATACAAATATTCCCTTTTGTGGCTAACAAACTGACTTCTCCTCAGCGTTATAGCCTCAGACATCTGATCAGGTATCTCTCACCCAGGGCAAGCAGTTTCTTAGAGGTTTGCCTTCCTTTCTTCTTTATTCCTTTTTTCTGGGATCTATATATACATAGACAGTAGAACATAGAGTTCACTGTCATAATGTTCAAATAAAGGAAAAAGGGCCAAGGCAATTCCTATAGGACCAGAGCCTGAGAATGCAGGATGGATGGAGTCTAAATATGTTTAGGGTCGAGCCTTCTTAGTCACTCCATTGGCATATGACAGCACAGAGCAGGGAAATGAAGACAGAAGCAGGTGTTACTACACTAACGTAAGCACACACAGCCGAGGGACATCCAGAAACTGACAAAGCAATGCTCTTGGGACATACTTGTAGTGTTCTGAGATAGGAGGAAGACACTTCTGTCTATAAGGTGCTTAAAATAGGTAGACAGGGCTAGAGAAACAGCTTAGTGGTTAAAAGCATTTGCTGCTCTTACAGAGGCCCTGAGTTTGGTTTCCAGTACCCCAAGTTGGTTCACAGTCATCTGTAACGACATTTCCTGGGAATCTGATGCACTCTTGGTCTCCATGGGCACCAGGAATATATAAGACATCTCCAGGTAAAACAACTCACATACAAAATAAGTAGAGTTTTACAAAATTAGGTTGAGTAATGGCAGGACAGACAGATGCATATGTCTTCATGCTGTATTTTCTCATACTTTTGAGTAGTAAGACCACTTTCAGAAATAGTTGTCAAAGTGAGGCTTTCTGGCAAGATTCTTAAAGACCTAATGGATAATGAGTTGTGTAATTCGTAAAGATCCATTTATATAGTGACTTCATCTGCAGGCAAGAATCATTGTATCCTCCATTTGTCATTACCGTATATAGAGCATTGGTGTGGTAGATTCGATGTGTGTGTGTGTGTGTGTGGGTGGGTGTGTGTGTAAAAAAAAAGAGAGAGAAACTTCATTAAGTGGTTAGGAACACACAAGACAAGAAAAACCAAAACAGAAAAAGTGGTTTTCAGTCTTTCTTCCTATACTAGAAAAGGCTTTGCATCTAGACACAAGAAAGATGGCCTGAAAGTTCAGGGAATCAAACATGCCACATTAAGCTATGTATGTATGTATGCCTGAAACTCCTGAACCAGGGAGGCTGTGCTAGGGGAGAAGTGTGATGGCAGCCTGGGCTGTGTCAGTTAATCTGGCCACAGCAGGCTCAAAAACAGGAGGCGTTTTGGATACAGACTTTAAAATAGCGTCTGAACGGCAGCCAAGATGGCTCAGAGGGTAAAGTGCTTGCTGCCAAATCTAATGACCTGGATCGATTCCGAGGACTTATGTGTTGAGAGAATCGACTTCTGCAAGTCACCTGACCTCCACACATCACACATCTTCACACATGGTTTGTATGCTGCCCCCTCCAAATAGAAAACTATAATAAAAAGGGAGGGGGAAGCTGTATATAAAAGGATATTATGAGCTGGTGAGATGGCAGGGCTTTCCAACAAGGGGTTTCTAAGGTGGACAAACGATGGGGGAATTCCACCCAGTACCTTCCTTAGCAACTGTTCTCTTAGCAGTTCAAGGAGCATTCTTAGAGGCTGGGTATGGGGTGTGCTGCCCATCCCAGTGCTTGGAAGGCAGGGGCATGCAGATCTCTGTGAGTTAGAGGATAGCCTGGTCTAGCAAGTTCCAGCAAGAGCTGGAACAGTAAGACCCTGTCTCAAAAAACTATTCTTCCACACAAAACTGATTTTAATTTGATTATTGCTTTAAGATGGATCGATAGGTGACAGAGCATCAACAGTGGGGCCGGAGGGATGGCAGAGGCAGATGAAGGGGAGTGGGATTTTGGACAGAAGGACAATGGAGCGAAAATGTAGGTAGCTGAGACCCCCAACCCCCGGTTCAGATAGTGGATCGGTCCATTGAGATCCACTATGATGGATGATTTAACTTAGAATGGCTTCCTATTAGGATGCTAGTTGCATTCACCCAGCGATTGTGTTGCCTTCTGATTCTAAACTAAGATTGCTTTTCCTTCACACAGCGACTCAACTGGAACCCAGTGGAAAGGATGAAGTGTGGCTCTGGATATTCACCACCTAGATGAGCAGGTGGAGTCAATGTTTTAGCCACTCCTTAGATTCTATGAACCTACTGAAGACCGCATACAAACTTCACTGAAGAACCACAGTCCCAAAGTAACCTCTGGAATATTCTATACAGTATATGTATATGTACAGTATATGTAATGTAATGTATATTCTATACATATACATATATGTATAGATATCTATACATATACATATATATATGTATATATATCTATACATATACATATGTATACATGTATATATATCTATACATATACATATATGTATATGTATAGAATAGTAATATATACAGTATACATTCTAGGTCCTGCAGTGATCCCTGGAACCTCAGAAATCAGAACCCCAACACTTTTTTTTTTTAAACAAAGAATTGAAGGACTTGAATGCCAAGGAACTAAAATCGCCAACCAATAAGTGGGCAAGTGAATGGAATGAACGGTTTTCTAAAAACGAAACACAAGTGGCCGATAATTATATTTTAAAATGTTAAATATCTCTAGTCACGAGGGAAATACAAATTAAGATGACTTTGGGATACCACCTCACCCCAGTCAGAATGACTATCATTAGGCATTCTTACAACAAATGTTTGGGAGGATGGGAGTGAACCCTTATTCACCATTGATGGGAGTGCAAGTTAATTCAACCATTGCGGAATTAAGTTTGATTTATCAAAAACTTAAAAGTAGAACTACCATGTAACCCAGCTGTTTCACTACCAGGTATATGCCCTAAAAGTCCATATCCTACCATAGAGATACTTGCATCTCCCTGTTTATTACTGCTTTATGCTCTATAGCAAAGAATTGGAATCAACCTAGTTGTCAATCAACAGTTGAATGGTTATTGGAAAAAATTATACATATGTGTGTGTGTGCTTATGGATGAATGGATTTAGAATGTATAATATTAACCTAGGTCATACAACTTCAGAAAAGAAAGGAAAAAACCCCACAAGTTCTTCATATGAGGACCTAGCCAATGATATCTGTATATATGTGAGCAAATGCACATGAGGGCATAGTATAAAAGAATGGCCTAATATTAGAAGATGAAGGACTGAGTGCAGGTAATAAACATGATTTAGGAAAGAAAATTTAAAGTTAATTGTGTTTCTAGTTCTAATTCTGCCATGGGTCTTTCATTTTTGGCTGGTGGAAAGTACATACAATGTACTTCCACCATAGTACATAGTAAATGTGATTTACTATCCCCCCCCCCCCCAAAAGAAACCCCAGTGGGGCTGGTGAGGTCCTCGTGGATAAAAGTGCTTGCCAAGCATGCTGGGCAAGCCAAGTTTGATTCCATCCAGCCATGGAACCAATGCCCAAAAGCACATACACATGCATGCATGCACTCACTCACACGCACAGATAAAATCTTAAAAATGAACATGGGCCAGGCAGTGGTGGTGCACACTTTAATCCCAGCATTTGCGAAGCAGAGGCAGGTGAATCTCTGAGTTTGAGGCTAGCCTGGTCTACAGAGAGAGCTCCAGAGAGCCAAGGCTACACAGAGAAACCTTGTCTTGAAAACCAAAAACCAAAACCAAAACCGACCAACCGACCAACCATCCTGCCTCCCAAAACATGGTCTCCATTAGGAGGGAAACTACTTGCCCCACAAAGCTATGTGCCTTGGAGGCACCACCATTTTCACAGGTGGCACTTTTTCTTTGGCACTTCCAGCCTCATTAATAAAACGGGTAAGAGGATGGCAAACTATCATGTCTAATATCTCAATCAAACCTAGGAATCAAACATTTGTCTACTAATTTCAGAGCTTATTTTATTGCCTTGATACCATTATAACTGAAAAAAAAAAAAACCTCTTAAACTTTTTTTGACTCATGAAATAAATACTCCATGGTGACTGCAGTGGCGTTGGTGGCGGTGGTGAGTATGAAGCTGAAAGATGTGGTGTGGAGGTGAGGAGACTTAAACACCACTGCAAGTCGTAGGTAAGAGAATTTACGAATGCAGGAAACAGAGTTAAGTAGAGTGCCTTAGACAATGAGTATTTATTAAAAGCCGGTGCACCAGGCAGTTACCCAGTACGCTGACAAATACACAGGACATAACCAATCCGTTTATTAGCTTATCCGATTAAACAAAATACATTTCATAGAAATGATTATAAAATGCATTGCAGATAGAATGTTTTATACTCACAGATCTTATGGTACCCTAAATAATTATTAATAAAAACCGGCCAACCCCATACTGTAAGTAAAGTTAGCAGACCACCACTTATTGCTTTATTGTAGGAGAATGATATCCAATTACCATGCTGAAATGGGTTTTAGAGTCCAACACAGACATCCTGCTTCAAAGCTGCCACTCTAACTCCACTTACAGTCCTAGAAACGGGGCTTTCTACTCCATATTAAATTACTATGACAACTTTTGGCTGAAAGATTAGTTTTGGTTTCAGAGCGAATCTGATTTAGTATTTCAGTGTCACACCTCAAAGATTCCTGACAAGGAGGTTGGGGAGAATCACTCCAATTAAGGACTAGTCACGGGAACAAGACAGTACAGCACAGATGGGACTAAATGTCACTTTACTGGACATGAATTGGAAAATTAAAATGCGTAGATGAAAGAAATCAGAACCTAAGGGTAGAAGCGGGGAAAATAACCAACCAAACCCACAGAATTGCAGGTGTTTGAAGCAAGCCTGTTCATTAGGTAATATTCACCACCTTGTTGGAGGCTCGTGGCTAATTCTTTAAAGGACCATTTTGAGTTTTGTTGGTGGTATACAGTGTACCCTTTAGGTCTGAAGGTTGATTGGGATGGGTAAAGGCAGCAAAAAGAAGGCTGACAAAAGGCTAACAAGCATGGAGTGCTGTGTTTACTGACAGTTACCATAACCCGAGCGCTACAGGTGTCCTCCGGGACCTTGCTCACCTCCCGAGATGGGTCTGTTATCTTCAGGCAGCAGCAGAGACAAGGTCAACTTTTATTGCACAAAAGCAAACTCATTCCCCTTCCCTGCCCCACTTCCTGAGCTGGAGACCTCCAAACACAAACACATCTGGATTCTCAGCAGCTTGCGCCTCTGGCCAGCAGGGGGCGCACAACAGACTCTGGAGAAGCACCTTCTTCAAGGGAGAACGTGAGGTATTATGTTGGCCCCAGCAGCTGGTCACTCAGTCACCATTCTCGAGCAGCTTTTGTAAGTTGTTTTGTATCTTGAAATAATAAAAAGAGACGGTGTTATTGTAAATAATATGTGTATTTGAGTTTGTGTAATTAAGAGTGTCTTTGCTATGGCCTGGAAATGCAGGCACATATTCACACACTGAAAATGAATACAAATAAAATTTAAACCATTCTGAGCTGGTGATTTAGGTGAGTAGTTATCACAGCTAGCTTTATCTTCACCTTGTCAGGAACCTAGAACAGCTGAGAAAGGGAGCCTGGGTTGAGGCGTTGCCTCTATCACACTGGCTTGTGGATGTCTGTGAGGCATTTTCTTCATTTTCTTACTTGCTAATTGATGCAGGGAGGCCCAGTTCAGAGGGCAATGCATTCGCAGGCAGGTGGGCCTGGAGTGTATAAGAGAAGTAACTAAGACCAGACTTCCCAGCACCCAAATGCTAGCTCCCAAATGTCTGTAACTCCAGTTTTGCAGGGGGTGTGGGAGGGTCCAACTCCCTCTTCTGGCCTTACATGTGCTGCATACATGTGGTGCATGTACATATGTGTAGTCAAAACACTCAGATCCATCAAATAAAAAAACAATAAAAAAAATGAGGGGCTGGAAGAGGGCTGGGTGGTTAAGAGAACTGACTGCTCTTCCAGAGGTTGTGAGTTCAAGTCCCAGCAACCACATGGGGCTCACAACCATCTACAGGGGAATCTGATGCCCTCCTTTGGCATGTGGAGGTATATGCAGCAGAGCACTCATGCATTAAATTAAATTTTTTTTTAAATTGAAAAAATTAAAAAAAAATTGGCGTGGGGAGAGATGGGTTAGTGGGTCAAAGAACTTGTGGTTTGTGCAGAGGATCTGGTGTCAGTTTCTGGCACCCACACACTCCAGTTTCAGGGGATCTTATACCTGATTCTGTCCTCCCTGGGCACCAGGTACTAGATGGTGCACTTATACACATGCAGGCAAAATACTCATATACAGAAAAGAAGTCCTTAAAGAAGAATGGAAGGAAGGAAGAGAAGGAAGGAGGGAGGGAGGGAATAAGTCAGTAAGAAACAGTCCTTCTTTCATGGTTTCTGCTCCAGTTCCTGCCTTGGCTTCCCTGGATGATGGGCAAGCTATAACAAGCCCAGTTCCACCCTCCACACCACTGCACGATGCTTCCAGCCAGTGTTTCACAGAAGCAGAGAAGGAAACTAGGGCCCTGATCCAGCATCATTTTATCCGTGACTATCACACAGGCCATGAAGTAATTGTCAGCTCTAGGTTAGAGGTTGAGGGGCCAGTCCTGGCTGCCCAGCCTGACCACCTGAGTCTGATCCCTGGAACCCATGATAACTCCCACAAATTGTCTTCTGATTCCCACTTGTGCGCGAGTGCGCACGGGCGCGCGCGCGCACACACACACACACACACACACACACACACACACACACACACACGAAAAACAACAACAAAATCCAAACAAACTCCAAAGCCTTGTCTTTCCTGCCCCCCATTTCTGCTTCCTACCTGCCCTGCCCAACATTCAGGAAAAAGGGTAGGTAGACAAAACAGGAGCAGAAAGGGTGAAAGGAAACTGTAGTAAAAGACCAATATCCAAAATATGTAAACATACCTATCAAGACAAACACGCCAAAAATCGAAACCCAAACAAAAGAGATAAGTAGGCAACTGATAGCCCAAACCCCAGTGGTCAGTAAATATATGAAATGTTAATTTTCCTTTTCAGGATCTTTAGAAAATATAAGTAGAGCCATGGAGACGGTTGAAAGGTGAAGATGCTTGCAGTGTAAGCTTGTTGACCTCAGTTCTGTTCCTGGAACCCCCTGGAGAAAGAACAGACTCCCAAAAGTTGTTCAGGGGCACTCTCCTCATACCCCTCACACTCCATAATAATAAATAGAAAATATAAAGAAAATTCATGATGGGATTCAATTTCCCAGTGTCTGATGGGTAGTCGGGACCAGCATGGTGTGTCTGAAAGAGAATGTGGGGACATTTGAGGGCAAACCTCATGGGACTTGAGGGGGGAGCAGGTGGGGATTACTCTTGGGTTTGCTGTGTTGACTGAAGGAGCGGTGTGCCGACCACGATCAGAAAGTGGATCGTCGAGGCTGGGGGATGACCACGAGGCTTAGACATGACCAGTCTCTGATGGCAGAAAGGAATTGCTGCAAAGAGCTGAGTCACGCCTTGGGATTTCCCACAGTGGATCGCGGCTTTGTTGTTCCCTGGCTGTGCCAGGCCACTATGCAACAGCTCAACAGCCTCGGGGAACATTTCGGCCCAAATCTACTTGTGACGGACTCGTTTCATTTCTAGCAGCCTCCCTAGCTGCCGGGCTGGGTTTGAGCCCCACAGTAACAGCCAATTGCTGATGGTACAGGTCAACATCCTTCTGTTTTCTGTTCCCTTATTACAGGATGTGCGGTCCTGGCAGGGCCTGGTGGGAGATGAGGAAGAGGCCTGCGGGCTTCTGATGCAAGGAGCGAATTTACAAGTCAGAATGAGTAAAACTCAAAGACAAGAGTGCGCTGCTCTGGCAGGTAAAGGATTAGTGTGAAGCCAAGGAGCTGCCGATGGGAAATGACAGACACATTTGAAAGGAGAAATAAGCGTGGAAATCAGGTGGAATGCTGGGATATTTTCGAATGGTTACCCCTTCCTCTTTCATCCACTTATCATCCTAAATCTACGAATGCCTTAGGCTAAGCACAGAGTTAGTCAGGGAAGATCCTTGGAGGGAGATGCGTGAGTATACTCTTAACCTGCAAAAGCAAATTTATTTATTAAATAAATAAGTAAATAAGGTTGGACCTACACTCACTTAAGTGGTAGACATATTTGACCACTGAGCCAGTCCCAAGCAGAGGACTTCCCCTCTCCACCCATGACAGGGTTTCTCTATATAGCCCTGGTTGTCTTGTGACTCCCTTTGTAGTCAAGATCTCAAACTCAGAGATCTTCTTGCCTCTGCCTCCCACGAGCTGGGATTATAAAGGCATGTGTTACTACACCCAGCTTTTAAAAAATGACTTTATTATTTTAAAAAAAATTTTTATATGCATTGGTACATAGATAAATTTTATATGCATACATGTCTGTGTGAGGGTGTTGGATCCCCTGGAACTGGACTTACAGACAGTTGTGAGCTGTCATGTGGATGCTGGTAATTGAACCCAAGTCCTCTGGAAGGGTAGTCAGTGTTCTTAACCACTGAGCCATCTCTCTAGGCTTTAAAGCAATCAGACTTCTAACCACGCTTGGCTGGTGGTTCAAATTCTAGGTCTGCAGGTAAACCTTCTACCCTTGCCACCTTGAGCAAAGTAATTTAAAACTTTATCCTCTCCTTTGAGCCAAGGTAGTAACAGGGATTAAACATAATGTTTTATGTGAGCTGGGTATCCACTCTGTGACTGGTCAGTAGTCTCTAGTTGACTCTCAAATGCATCTCTCCATGAACCCCAGTGTCACTGACCACTTACCAGTGGTCCCATGTCCAGGTGAGGATGCAAACAATGGACCAACCTAATTGCTATTTTGCAGAAAATGAGATTAAGTTCTGTTTCTTTATAGAAATAATAATAATAATAATAATAATAATAATAATAATAATAATAATAATAATAATAATAATCAGCAGCCAGTAGTAGTTGACCAGATTGCTCCTGGGTACAATCAACTTACCTTTTCTAATTTCACTATGTTAGCTGTTAGTTCTTGGCAGAGGACTTCTACATTTAACTGTACTTGTGACCCCAGGCCGGATGGGGCTGTCTGCCTGTAAGGAAAAAGAGAAACACCATTCATGGAATGAATATAGGTTAAGTTTGAACAGAAAACTGGGCTAGGAGAGAGGTCCAGCATCTTTTTGCCTGTGACAGTCACAGCAGTCATCCTCAGGCTGGATGTTTAGGGGCCAGTTCTGAGTTTAGCTGCATCTCTCTTAAGCTACTTTTCTTCAGGTACCTTGGCTTAAACATAAAACTTTGACAACTGTTCTCAAGCACATGGTTTCTCAGAGCCTTTGTTTGGGTCTTACACTGTCTCCATTCCCCACTGGCAGCTATGTGTACATGGAGGACTGCTGGTCTCAGCCATGGGAGAAAGAGCCATTTACATTACAGTGAAAAGCCAGGGAGAATCTTCACCTACTTAGTTAAATTTCCACACAGCCATGAGCCTCCCCCTCCAGTTCTTTCCTTAGGACTTGTTGTGTAAATATACAAATAGAACTCATCATATCAATTGATTCTTGAATGGCTTTTTTTGTTTTGTTTTTTGAGACAGGGTTTCTCTGTATAGCCCTGGCTGTCCTGGAACTCACTCTGTAGACCAGGCTGGCCTCGAACTCAGAAATCCGCCTGCTTCTGCCTCCCAAGTGCTGGGATTAAAGGCATGCACCACCACTGCCCGGCTATCAATTGATTCTTTATGGCTGGAATCCTATACTGCAATACTGTACCAATTAATCCTATAGAGTAAGAACATGTTTCAGGAAAGATGTCTACCATTACTTCTTATATTTCCATGCTCTGCATCATCTGTACTTCTCTTGGCTGTGAGTCTTTAAAATAATATTTAATTACTTTTAAAGATTTATTTTTATGTTACATGTATGAGTGTTTTATATGCATGCACGTCGGTGTATCATATGCATAAAGTGCCTTTGGAGGTCAGAAGAGGGTACCGGACACCCATGGATGGTTGTGAGCTGCCATGTGGGTGTTGAAAACCAAACCTATGCTCTCTGCAGGAGCAGCAGCCAGGCTTTTGACAGCTGAGGCAGCTCTCCAGCCGCTCTCGGTTAGGACTTAATCTCAGTGGTTCAGTTTTTGGATCTCAATAACTGGTCTGAGTTAGTTTCTATCTGGTTCATTTTTGAAACAGAGGCACTTAGAAAATCACCGATGAGGACTTGTATCTTAAGAAAGCTGTCCATTATGAACACGTCGTATGTTTATAAATCATTAATTCATGGACATAAGGTTAAAATCCTTGAGTTTCTAGTTGAGGGGATTTGGGGTTCAGAGGACTGACTCAGCAACAGGAGATTCTCAGGGACAGAGATGTTCTCACCACCAGGCATGGAACTGGAGCAGAGCAGTAGGCTCCTGAGGAGCCTGCAACCTGCTGACAACACTCGCCAAATGTAACTCAAGAGAAAGGCTCCTCAGAGAGTGCAGGGTCAGGTTACACTGGATTTAGCTATCAGCCTCACTCTGAACCAAGGGCCCAGGGAAAATCAGGGTCTGGGATGACACTGTACCAACAGCCCCACCTTTCACTCGCATCCTCTGACCTTATATGTGGTGTGTGTGTGTGTTTCATTTTTTTTCTATGCAGATTAGTTTTTTAGATAGTATTTCCTCTTTGGATGATCTCAAGAGGGGAATGAACATTTCATTAGTCAGAATTCTCCCCTCTGCACTGCTAACTTAATTATATGGTGCTAAAACATGAGGTATATTTTTCTAATAAAATCAACTCCTCAGAGGATAGGAATTAACAGTCTACAATCATTTGGAGTCACCTCCAAGGCCAAAAGAGAGTTGCATTAACATTTTGAACATGATGGGGCAGTAAGGGTCCGGTATATGGATCTGTTCTAAACTGTTTGTTAGGATTCCATATTCACTTCCTGGCTCAAATATGCATTTATGTCTCCCAAATGACCTGCATGTAAGCATACACATAAGCCATAGAACAATGCCTGGAGGGTGATTTACACAGACAGTGAAGAAGGACCTAGAATGAGATTATGACACAATAGAAATCATAGATTCCAGACAAGCATCACTGGGCACCACTACAACCTTATTCCTTCAGGAACTCTGGGATGGGCCTCATGTGCTGCTTTAAGCAGCCCTTTCGTAGACTCTGATGTCCACTGAGGTATGAGAACCCCTGGAGAACTGGGAGCCCAGGATCTCTGCAGTTTACAGATCTATGTTTGAACCCTGGTGTCATTATAAATTATAAGACACTATGTATTCCTGACTCTCACTTTTCTTAGTGTTAGGAGCTGGAGAAATGGCTTAGCAGTAAAGGCACCAGGGCCTGGGTGAATTCCCCAGTACCCATATGGCTGCTAATAGCTATTTGTAACTCCAGTTCCAGGAAATATGACCCCTTTCTTCTGACTTCTGGTACACATACATGCATGCGGGCAAAACGCTCATATACATAAAATGAATCTACATTTTTCAAAGTGGAGTAATAGTTGTCTTATAAAGCTGTGATAAAAACATAATGAAAGAAATTCAGATTTATATATGTATGCATCCATTCTATTTTATTTACTTATATTTATTTTTTTGAGGCAGAGTCTCTCTCTATAGTTTTGACTGTCCTGGAACTCACTATATAGACCAGGCTGACCTTGACCTCACAGAGATCCACTTGTTTCTGCCTCTTGAGTGCTGGGATTAGGGTGTGTACCACTACACCAAAATTATATATATACATATATAATTTTAATATAGACATTATATATTTTAATATAGACAATATGTATATTTAATCTTATGTGTAGGAATGAATGCATGTACATTATGTATATAGCCCATGGCGGTCAGAAGAGGGTGTTGAATCCTCTAAACTAGAGTACAGATGGTTGTGAGCAGCACCCAGGTCCTCTGGAAGAGCAGTCAGTGCTCTTAACGATTGAGCCATCTCTCCAACCCTTGTACCCATTTTAATAGGGTCTCTAGAAAGTGGTAGATATTCTTTAAAAGGAATATCTCTTGCTAAAAGTATGATTTCAGTCAATGTATAAAAATCCTCATGAAAACAGACTTAAAGGACAGGCATGTTGAAAGTTGTAGAGGAATTTTAATTCAGTAACATGGCTGCTTTGGCAAGAGATCACATCTAACGACTTTCTAGGTGTGTGGTGATCAGGATAGAATGACACACCTTTAATCCTTCTGGAATACAGATATGCCCTTAGTACACACCTTTAATCTCAAACAATTAGTTTGTAGAAGGAAGTAGCCGTATTTGAAAGTGACATCTAATTGAGGCACAGACAAAATGACAAATCAAAAAAAAAACTTGAAAACTTGATAGAATGAGTCAGAGATAGGATATGCCCAACTCTCATAAGAAGAGACAGGAAAGAGATAACTTAAGAGTACAGAGCTGGTTGTGGAGGCGAATGCTGGTAGGATTTGCTGAAGGAGGCAGAGGCAGGAGGATCACGAGTTCGAGGCCAGCCTGGGCTACACATTTGCTGGGCGGTGGTGGCGCAGGTCTTTAATCCCAGCACTTGGGAGGCAGAGACAGGCGGATTTCTGAGTTCAAGGCCAGCCTGGTCTACAGTGTGAGTTCCAGGACAGACAGACAGGACTACACAGAGAAACCCTGTCTCAAAAAAAACAAAAACAAAAACAAAAACAAAAACAAAAAAAACCCAAAAAAAACAAAAAACAAAAAAAAAAAAAACAAAAAAAGAAAAAAAAAAAAGAAGAGGGGGGGAGAGGCAGTTTTTTATTTAGACATTTTTATAGAGACAGGTTGTAGGTGAAGATAAAACAAGCAGAGAATGAGAAAGTGCCAGTTTGAGGCCAAGCAGAGCAATTCAGTCAGAAGCCAAGAGAAGCCAGTTTGAATCAGTCAGCTTGGAGAGGAGTTTGAGCCAGAATAGCTGAATTGAATCAGCCAGCCAGAGTTCAGAAAGATCTAGAAAGGGTGAGCATATTCAGCAGTAGGCGTCCCATATGACAATTACATCTGGGGAATGACAGTTTCATTTACAGAAAGTGATGGATTAGGCTAAGTATGCTGGCATACGCCCTTAGTCTCAGCACTCTGGAGACAAGTAGATCTCCTGAGTTCAAGGTCAGCCTGGTTTACATAGTGAATGCTAGGATAGCAAGGCCTATGTAGAGAGACCCTGTCTCAAAAAAAAAAGTGATGGAAGAAAATCTTTACAGACACACATTCAACTACTTAGTAATCAGGAATATGGGCAAGGGTTCTGTAAATTAATTAATATAAACAATTACATATCATGACATGTGCTGGTTTTTTTTCTTAAACAAATGTTTTGACTCAAAAACAAATTACCATTTTCTAAAGATGAAGGTGAACAGTTTAAGGTCAAGGTCACAACCACCACCTTAGGATAATTAGCAGAATGACACACTACTCGGCATATTTCGTGTAATACTGCTGGAGGCAGGACACAGGAGTCACGCAAGGTTAAGCCACTCATTTCTAGAGCTCTTCTGCTTTACCCAAACACTCAGTTAACTTATCGCCTCATACTGAACGAATTCTCAGTGTTTGCTAAGGAGGATTCTAAACTTAGGTCAACTGTCAAAATAATCTGAACAGCAAGTACTGGAAGGCCATCTTACTCAGTACTGTGGGGATCCATAATGGACGTCAAGGATCCCAGGCGCTCCTCCAGAGTGTTAATCCTGTATCTCATGTAGAAGGTGGAGATGATCAGCACACAGACACTATAAAGGGGCAACGAGAAATTTCCATGTTAATGGCCAGGAACTGATGTTTAAAAACAATGAACTCAGCCATTTTCCATTGATGAACATTCATTTCAGTAAGAACTAAATAAAGGATTTAGAGACTTTAATATGGTCTAATTTAAGGGGCTGGAGAGATGGCTCAGCAGTTAAGAGAATTTGCTGCTTTTCTAGAAGACCTGAGTTCAATTCTTGGCATCCACAGGGTGGCTCACGGCCACCTGTAACTTCAGATCCAGAGGGTCCAATGCTTTCTTCTGGCCTCCATGGGCCCAGGTATGCATGTGGTATACACGCATACGGTTAAGGCAAAACATCCAAATAAAATTAGAAATAGAAAAAATTTTAAAATCATTTTAAAAAAGAAAAAAAAACCCAGATTGATGCTTGTTATAAAATTCCACAGCAAGAAGACTTAAAATCCTGTCACACAAGTTTCTCAGAGTGCAGAAACGTGGCTGTTTTTACAGGGTTGTTCAAGGCCAAACTCAAGCTGGATGTTTAAGCCAAAGCTCCCATCCTTTTTGGTATTCTCTTCGTCTTCCAGAAGCCTGGGCAAGAGCAGTAAACCTTGTTCCCCGGAGACTCACAAATTCCCTGCTTCAGTGGGGACCAGAAGAGCAGATCTATTTCCCTTGGGTGTAAGAGACACCTTACAGCTGAACTGGCTAGTCTCAGAACAGCAACTGGTTATAGACTGGAAGCTGATAAAAAGTTAAAAAAGTCTGTGTCTAAGCTGTCGCTGATGATGGATGATATCTTATAGAGATGAATGATGTCTTGGTTTCTCATCAGAAGAAGTTGAACAAAGAGAGAAAAATAAATAAGCTGAACAAAGATGCTTCAGAAGTTCCCGACTGTTGCTCAGAGTTTGGTTCTTTGGGCGATTCAGCACAACTGTTCTAAGAAGCAGCCCAAGTTTATGGGGGAGGGGGGTGGCAAGAGTGGGCGGAGGAGGGAGAGAATGTCCAGAAAGGAAAGGACATTGCCAAGGAAAATCCGTGCGTCGTGTCAGTACAACTGGAACTTACAATGACTCTTGGCAAGGAGAAGAGATTATTCACCTGCAAAGCAGGATCATTTATAGACAACTACTTACACTGAACACATCTACTTACACAATTGCGTAGAATATAAGGATATGACGGAGAGTCGGGCACTTCTGAGACTCCATTTTATGTAAAATCCCAATAGTTTCTGATTGACCTGTTGAGTGGAAACCAAACCAAAAGAGCAATAATTTAGCATCCTTTTTATTTTATTTTATTTTTCAATATTTCAGCAGGGAAGAGGTACTTGAGGTAGGTTTAATACCAAGTAGAAGAGAAAATATTAATGGAAGCCTCCTTGTTGATATTTTAACCAGCAAGTTCATTTTTCCCCCAGGTTATTTCATCTAATAATATATATTTGAGAGCCTTATTTTTGCCAAGTATTGAGGTCAGTGGAAAAATGTAACATTATCCTTGCTACCACTACTATTGTTGTTGTTGTTAATAAATAAAAAAAAAAAAAAACCAAGTCAGTAACTTGATTTTTGTCACCAACTTTTGGTTCATAATCTCAAAGTACTGAGAAGAATGCAGCAGCTTCCATTAGTGATCCCCAGAATCAGGAACTACATCTTAGATAATAAGCAGGATTTAATGTGGAAAGACAATGTGGTGGTTTAAATAGGTATGGCTCCATAAACTCATGCTTTTGAATGCCTGGCCCACGGGGAATGGTGCTACTAGGAGGTGTGGCCTTGTTGGAGGAAGTGTGTCACTGTTGGGGTTGGCTTTGAGGTCTTTTATGCTCAAGCTCCACCCAGTGTAAGACAGTCTCTTCTGCTGCCTGTGGATCAAGATGTAGAACTCTTGGCTCCTCTAGCACCATGCCTGCCTGGATGCTGTCATGCTCCTGCCTTGATGATGATGGACTTCATGAATCTCTGAACCTATAAGCCAGCCCCAATTAAATGTTGTTCTTTATAAGAGTTGCCTTGGTCATGATGTCTTTTCAAAGCAATGAAACCCTAACAAAGACAGACCTACAACAGGAAGAAAGGGAGGGGACCATGAGAGGCAATTATTGTGTGACACAGTGGGCTCTTTGCATGTTACCAACATATCGATAACCTTATTCCTCACCATGGGCAGGCAGGATCTTGGCTTTTCCATCAGGTGCTCTGCTCCCATGGGCATCTGTCCGAGATGGTTTTGTTTCTCCCTTTGTGACATTCAGAACTGTCTGAGATTCAGTCACATGGAAGTCTGTCAAGAAAACAAGGCAAGGTCATTTTGGTTCCTGATATAGTTAAAACTCATAGGCTTGGCTACAAAACCCATGACTCCTTTATCTGCATATTGGCTATGATGTGGATCTCTCGTGAGTGGCGTGTGGTGCCTGGAGACGGAAACCCAAAGTTCACAAGAAAATGATGCAAGGATGCTGGGTTGGCATCCACAGACACACAATGTGTTCACAACTCATGCTATTATTATTACTGGAATAGGTGAGAAACCGCATGTTGATTTCTCTTGGCCACCCTAGCATGTCAACTAAGCCAGTGGTTCTCAACCTTCCTAATGTTATGACCCTTTAATACAGTTCTTCATGTTGTGGCGACCCCTAACCACAAAATCATTTTCCTTGCTACTTTTAAAATACATACATATAATTGCATAAAAAACAATTATAACTAATTTTGCCACTGTTATGGATCGTAATGCAAATATCTGTGTTTTCTGATAGTGACCTCTGTGAAAAGGTTGTTTGACCTCTAAAGGGGGTCATGACCCACAGATTGAGAACCACTGACTTAGGAGATGTCTGTTAAATATGGACGAAGCAGATGGATTTCGACATGGAGGCAATTCCTTTTCTTAGGAACCCTTTTCCCAGATTTCCTTTGCAACTGTTAACTGGGAAAAGAAGGGTGGGCCTTGTTTTTGTTTTGTTGGGTGAGGGTGAGGGGAGGGTGTTTTGTGGGGCATAAAATGTTTATTAAGACACGACTTCCTCAGACCTCGGGAGTTCTCAGATTCCGGAGTCTGGGAGCCGGAGCTGCTGTATCCTTCCAGGTCTTGCCTTCGTTGTCGAACCACTCCATCCAGGTCTGAGAATTCATCATTGAAATCCTGAGGGAGACAACAAGAGGAAGAAATAGGCAGGCCTTTATAGATGCCAGTCCTCTCTCTTAGGGCTGACCCATAAAACATGGAAATGAAGCATGGGTTAACCTACATTACAGGATTTTCTTAACCCAGGAGTCTCTAGTGACAGAAACTGAGAGCCTTCTACATGGTTAGAATTCTTTTAACGAACAACACACAGCTTGTTTGAAACAAACATCTAGAGAAAGCACTGAACGGCTGGGGACAGAGTAACTGCTGAGTGTGAGGTGGAGGCATCTCAGGGGACTGCGGCAGACATCGTGAGAGAAGGCTGGACAGACAGCTCAAGTCCAAGTTCAAATATGTAGAAAAAGGTATAGCAAAGTATAACTTAAAAAAATGATATTGGACACAGGAAAGGACAAAAAAACACTGCTGGAAAATTAAGACTGAGAAAACAGAGCGGTAGCCTTTTAAATTAGATTGGACCAGGTCTATGGTACAGAGGACGGGAAGCAGACAGGAGTGAAGGACACAGGCAGAGAGAGGTGTTTTAATTTGTATTCCACTGGCTTCCCTGAAGTGCTTAGGATCCGAGGAGATGCGTGGTGTTCCTAGCTAGCAAAGGCCGAATTAGTCTGAGCTCTTAACAATTTAGACTGAGGTAAACAAAGGATCAAGTTGTGTGCTTGAGTTTGCTGTCTTTGGGCCATCTCAACATTCATTTGACTCCTTACAATCCTTGATAGGGGAAAAAAAGTTGAAAATTTGATTGACTGATTTATATTTATTTTGTTTCTTTGAGACATGATCTCCACTTATCTCAGGCTGGTCCCTAAACCTTAGTGTAACTGAAGATGACCTTTAACCTTGGACTCTCCTACGTTGACCTCAGAGGTATGTGCCAGCCACTAAGCCAAGTTTGTTTGGTGCTGGGAATGGAACCCAGGACTTGGTGCATGCGGGGCCAGCACTCTTATCAACTGAGCTGCATCCTAGTCTGAAAAGTGAAAAAACTTCAGTGTCTTCCACTTAATAATGATTTACTGGGGGCTGGAGAGATGGTTTAGTGGATGAGAGCACTGGTTGTTCTTAACTGAAGGACCTGGGTTCAATTCCCATCACCCACATGTTAGCTCATAATTGTCTGTAATTCCAGTTCTAGGGGATCTGACACCCTCGCAGACATACATGCAGGCAGAATACCAATACACATAAAATAACAATTAAATTATTAAAAATAATGATCTACTAAATGCTTATCATGTATGCAGTGTGCAAAACACCTTGTGCATATGAATGTATTCAGTCTCTCTCAGCCATACGAAGAGGCTAGCATTCCAGTGGATGGAAGAAGTAGATCAGAGGGGAAGGAACTTCCCTGAGGAGAGACTCCAGCTGGGTGGCCTCAGATCAGGAACTATGTTTGCTGAATTTTAAGTCATTGTGTGTGCATTCTGTACTGCTCTACCTTTCCCCTCCCAGTACTATAGATCTTTATGATGGGTTTACTGGGATCACAAATCTGTCCTAACTTGAGAAGCTTCAGTAAATGCACTCATGGAACACACAGCCCTTTGGGCTTGACTTTATGTCTGTCCTAATGATTTAAGGTCCATCTGTGTGGCAGCATGTATCAGCCCTTCTTTCTCTTCTTATGATGTTACTTTTAATATTCCATTTGTGTATTTCATTGAAAACATCCCATGCGTTAGTTGAAGGACATCAGGGTTTTCTCCTACTTTGGGCCTATTGTGAAAAATTCTGCTACAAACATTGGTTTTTTTTTTTTTTTTTTTTTTTTTTTTTTTTTTTTTTTTTTTTTTTTTTTTTTTTTTTGAGACAAAGTTTTGCTATGTATTCTAGTCTGGCCTTGAATTCAATGTGTAGCCCAGTCTGGACTAAAATTTAGAACAATCCTCCTCCTGTCTTAACCTTAACTCCCCAAGTACTGGAATTATAGGTATGTGCCACCAAACCTAGATGAACCTTCTTGTTTGAGTTTTTATGTGAAGATATTTTAATTACACTAGTTCCATGGATGTTGAAACTATGGGCTTGTGATTGACTGATTATTGACCAATAATCAGTATGGGGGGGTCAATCCTTAATAGATATGACTAGATCTCTCTTTGAAAAACAAAATTCTATTATAAGTACACACTGTGCACAAATGAAATATACCACTGGCGGTTTTCATTATGGTCTACAAAGCCCAAGGGAATCATAATCTCTCTACCTGCCACCTGGTCATAATAATTCTGTCTAGCTATTTCTGAGTTTGCCTTATCTTCTCTAAGCTAAAGTCTCTGAAGGTGAGAATTAGTTTTAACTTTTCCTGTTTTTTGATAGTGTATGCCAGTATAGTATCTCGAATAGGCCTTTGTGAGCTGAGTCATGGCCGGCCTCAAAAAGATTTGTGAATCTTGTTAAAGGAGCACTGATGCCTGGTACATAGCTTAGTAGAGACTGTTTAGCTAGCAAGAATGAGTCTCTAGGTTTGACCGCGAACACCACACACACCAAACTGACAAGCAAACAAAGTGAGATCTTATATATCTTCAATCTCACTATCACATTTCTTCTTTGTGTAGAACGACCCTTAAAGGAGTTAGCAGCCTCCTTTGGTTCCTCTGCTTCTGGAGAGACATGCTGTGCTCTGCACCTGTTCCTCAACTACTCTGGTCATGAGTTCGTCCTAAGCCCTGGCTATGGTACGAGCACATGTAGCCATGGCTCCATCCTTTGCTTGTGCATCTTGATCATTAAGTTGAGAGACCAGATCTTGGGCTCAAACCCCATCTTAGAGAACCTGACCTAAGGTTGAGCTCTCTAACACCAGTTTCCGGGCTACTCCCCAACAAACCTTGGAGGATTGTTATGGCCTTTAAAATAATTGGCTGGTGCTGGGAGCTAAACCACAGAAGTTTAACTTCTGGTTTCCTGATAGGTGGTTGTTAGGAAGTGAAGTGCCAGGGGGGCAAACTTGTAACCTGGAGGCACAGAGTCGGCTCCTTGGTGGTCTTTTGGGGCTCCAGAACGAGGCACAACAAGGTGACTTACCAGAGGCAGAGACGAAGGGCGATCTGCCCGGAAACTATTTTCAGCAGAAGATGGATTGGGACTGTTACCAACACTTGTGTTCTGAAATCAGGCATAAAATGAAAACCCAGATCAACGACAGACCGTAAGAAACACTGAAGAAAGGCAGCATTATATCCCACCCACGTCATACGCACCTCTAGGTGTCCGCACACAGATTTTATAAGTTTGTATGTTGAGTCTCTGGACAGCAAGGAAACGAATATGTACTGGAAAATAAGATGGAACCAAAAGTTCAGATTTCAAGAAATACCTGTCATGTAGTTTTTGTGTTTTCTTATAATTTTTTTCTTCAATTACATTTAGTGTGTGGGACACACATGCATGTGATGCAGTGTCCCTGTGGAAACCAGAGGACAACCCTTTCCAAGATGTGGTTCTTGACGACTGACCTCAGGTCATCAGACTTTGATGCACATAAATGCCTCTGAGAGTTGAGCATCCTCCCCCCGCCCCACCCAGTTTTTATATTTTCAAATGACAAAGACCATTACTTTAATTATAACCTCGGTTTTTTCATCTGAACATTTAAATTTTATTTCATTTCTTGAGGAAAATAAGCACATTTCCCTATGAGTCTTTTTCTTCTTTCTTTTGAGGCAGGGTGTCATGTGGCCCAGGCTAGCATCAAACTCACTATGCAGCCAGAGATGACCTTAAATTCTTGCCGGTTCTGCCTCCATCTCCAAGTGCAGAGATTACCGGGTGTGTACCACCATGCCCAGTTTATGTGATATTGAGGGTTGAATCCCGGGGTTTATGCTGCTAGGCAAGCACTACCAACGGAGCCACATCTCCTTCTCCTCACATTCCACTTATTATAGTAATAAACCCCCAAATTCAATTTAAGCACAATAAAAAAAATGGAGTAAAATGGAGGCTCCCAAAGGATGACATGCATGCCCCTTAAGAGCGTTGATGAGAGAGGACAGGGCACCAAGGTAACGCTCTGATGCCAGCTGGGACCCCCAAAGTCTCCTCCCCTCTCCAGTCTTCTGTGATTCCCGGAGGAGGCCTGTTTTCTCTGCTCTGACCTGTATTTCTGCAAAAAGACTTCCCAGCAGTTATAATAGCGTTGCTCTTTTTCATGTCTCTTCCAGGTTCTTCCTGGTGCTAATATGGAGATTCCCCCTACTGAATGCTTGTTAGTTATGGTAAAAAACAAACAAACAAACAAAACCAAAAATCAAAGCTAGACAAATATTTTGGAAACAAACGACATATGGAAAGGTTTTACTTCCTTGCAAATGGTACATCTACAAGATTTAAAAAATTTTGGCTTTCTCCACCTGTGTGTCACAGGCTCCTCTCAGACCTCCATTTCATGAGTTTGAATGATCTCTCTCATTCACCACCAAGAGAATGACACAATCTCCAAGTCAGCATTGCAGTGGCTGCTGTGGGCTCTGGCACTGGGCAGGTCTGGGTGCAAAGTCCAGCCCTGACACTTACTAAGGGGTAATAACGGGAAACTGCTCAAGTATGCTTTCCCTACGGGGTGCATACGAATAAATCAGAAAACATAAAGAAAGCACTTGATGTAGACCTGGTAAAGAGTAAGAGCCTAATAGCTCTTTGTATGTAAAACAATACAAAATAGGCATGTTAATTAATTTTCTAGCTTATCAGAATATCTATCTATCTATCTATCTATCTATCTATCTATCTATCTATCTATCATCTGCCTATCTCACTATGTAGTCTGGGCTGGCTTCAAGCCTATGATTCTCCTGAATTAGCTCCCATGTACAGAGATCATAGGTGTTTTTGAGACAAGGCACCTCTCTCTCTCTCTCTTTCTCTCTCATCCTGGGAGTCTTGGAATTCTATATTTAGATAAGGTTAACTTTGAATTGACAGAGACCCATCTGCCTTTGCCTCCCAAGTGCTAGGATTAAAAGCATGTACCACCACACTTGGCCTTAAACTTACTTTTATCTATTATCTATTATTATTATTGCATGCATGTGTGTGTGTGTGTGTGTGTGTGTGTGTGTGTGTGTGTGTGTGTGTGTGTGTTTATGATGTATCTGTGAGCACACGAGTGCTATAGTGCACACATGTACAGGTCAAAAACTACTTTTGGTAGTTAGTTCTCTTTTTCCACTGTGGAATTAGCCCTTTTATCCACTGCACCATCTTGCCAGGCCTCTGGGATCTCTTCTTAATGAATAAAATTATTACTGGCGTCAACTAGATAGTGAGGGAAGCATTTTTAGCACACAGTAGGTCTCATGCATTCGGCGGACTTCTCAGAGGTGTCCTACACACAATGCATGCTTAATGTTGTTTGCCTTCCGTGCTGTTCCTGTAAATTTGCTATTGAAACGCATCAAATTACAGCAACAGCAATAACAACCAAACCTCAAAAGAACAAAAGCAACAAGAAGGGACAGGAAAACAACAACAGGCAGAGCACAGGTGGTTCTGTGTTGCTGTACTCACCCTGTCTGTGACTGTCGCTATGATCAGGGCATTTGGCACCAGAAGGGCAGTTTTGGTTTTCTTGATCAAGGTTACTGAGAAAGCTGGGATAGAGATCTGAAACAGAGCCATCAAGTCAACAGCAGCTCAGACTTTACACACAACACAATAAAGCTACACCTGACTAAGGACATCACCAGTAGGTAAGTTCTCCAGGATGCATGAAAAACAGGGAATCTGGTAGTGAGGGGAACATATCACTGAACTGTTCAGACTGGGGTTCCCACAGCTACAGACATAGCTGGGAAGCACTAGACATGGTAACAGAACATAGCATTTACACTTAGCCAGGCGGTGGTGGCACACGCCTTTCATCCCAGCACTTGGAAGGAAGAGGCAGGTGGATTTCTGAGTTCGAGGCCAGCCTGGTCTACAGAGTGAGTTCCAGGACAGCCAAGGCTACACAAAGAAACCCTGTCTCAGAAAACAAAAACAATACACTGATGTACACACATCTGGGCTCAGGGCTTCATGAAAACCTGGCACTTACAGCATCTGCTCCAGACTCATTTCCTGGGTTGAGCCATGTGGATGGGGAAAACATGCTGGACAGAAAGTCTTAATCCTGAATCCAGTCTGTTACTATTTTCATGGCCTTCTCTGCCCGATAAGCTATCCACGCCAAGCTTCTGTCTGCTGACTTCTAAGTACAAACAGCCTTCATTATTAATACTTAGATGTTTGGATTAAATAAGGTAAGGTTTGTGAATAAAAACATTCACCAAATTCCTCACTTGTCTTATGATATCAGAATGCTCAACATTAAAAAAAATTTTTTTTTCTGGCTCAAAAATAGCAACAGATTCAACAGTTAAGAGCACTGACTGCTCTTCTAGAGGTCCTGAGTTCAATTCCCAGCAACCACATGGTGGCTCACAACCATCTGTAATGGGATCTGATGCCCTCTTCTGGTGTGTCGGAAGACAGGCTACAGTGTACTCACATACATAAAATATATAAATAAATCCTTTAAAAAATTAGCCACAATGGTATCATTAATTCTTAATTATCAGGTGAGACTGTCATTTAATTAGGAGGATCCTTGAAGGCTTAAAGATCAGATCATGAAATCTGTTTGGCAAGATACACAGCTCACTCAAGATCCTGTACATCAGAACTTAAACATATTGGGACAGGAATTGCTTTGACCCTAACCGTTCATTTCCTCTCATATGTTATACTATAAGAATATATCAGACGACACAAAGCAGTGACCACCACTGTTTGGCTTCAAGTGGAGATGATCCTATCACTGTGAACCTCCAAACAGTCTCACATACATGGTTTAAAAAACGATTTGACTTGTTGTATGGGTATACACACTTATGTGAACATGTATTATTATTATTGTTATTATTATAGCTTCATGTGTTCTATAAGAGGTCAGTGGGGAAGAGGGGTGTGGCTTGCACTGCGTCTGTAAGTAAGAAGGAATGAAAACAAGCTTTTAACTTTTAATATGCATTCACATTTATGTCTATGAGCTGGGTTAGCCTCTGCTGAGCCGAGTTCTAGGAAGGAGGACTGAATAATGAGGGGCCAATCTCACTTAGATATTTTTCTAGAAGCTATTGTTTTAGAGACATTTTTGAGGACAAGAGATAATTGTGAGGTTGGAATAACTTTGGAAAAAAGCACTTGGGATCTACTAAAATAACGGTGAGCTCAGAATGAGTCCAGTTCAGTTTCTGAGCAGTGACAAACACACAGTGAAATACAAGGGGCTGTGCAGTTAGGCTTTTCTGAGACACAAAAGACCCAAAAGATGAGGAATTTTAATCATCTATTCCATGAGTATAAAATTATAACAGAATAACTCATGAAATAAAGATAAAGTGAGTTTCGGTGAGACTATATAAGATGTGTGTTAATTTTACCAGCAACTAAAATTACCCCCAGCTGAAGTCTCTCACTCAAGGAAGGTGAAGCCAGTAACCTGGTTTCAGGGGATGTGTTCAGAAAGGTTCCCTGAGAGCACACTGGAAGCCATTAGTTTACAGTAATCATGTTGGACTGAGGTCTGTTGACCCATGAGGGAATTCTGTAAGATTTCTGAAGCTCAAATCTCGTTTGACACCATCTTTGGAGTGGGAAGCAGATAAACCGCTATCAATGGTTCTTATTCTTTCTCCTGCTAATTTGAAGTTTAGACATAATTCCTACAAAAGAAACCCAAGTGTGTCCGTGCATTAAAAAACCCATTTTACCTTTTTATTGGTCATTGAAGTAGAAGCAGAATTTTCAAACCACCACTAAATCACATTAGCTTGACGCTCACTCGCTGCCTTTGTGAACTTACACATTAAAAAAGAAAAACCCTTTGTTCAGAATGTCTTTAGTCCTTGCGACCCTGCTTAGAGGAACAGACTCACTCTGAATTTAGAACTGTGTTTATCCCACTGAACGGCGGGACCTGATCCTCCCTGGACCCCATGACCACCTTCTTACAACCCTGAAATCTAGCGTTATGGTAGAATACTACTCTGTATTGTATTAATTCAGAGAATGCCTAAGAATAGCATACAACAAACATATATAAAATGCAACATCGAGTATGCTGCCCTCAGAGCTAACATCAGCACATTAGAGAATATCCTTTGTTGAATGGTTCTTATAGGATTACCAGTGGCTCCAGGGAGAGCGTTTAGATACAGTGTAATTACTTCAAAGAGTTCATAACTGGCTATGTCACAGGAATGAAGACTGCTTATTCATAATTTTCAGGCACAGTAACTGAAAAACTCACTGACAGAGGCCACGCACAGCAGGAAGTTACTTCTCAGACCTCTGGCTGCCTGAATGAACCCTAGTTCACTGGCAAGGATTGCCTTTTCCCCTCTTTGTGTGACAGTTTCAGAAAGCGGAGCCTGGGGAAGCTGCCACTTCCTCTGTCACCAAGGCTGTTCTCAAGCTCTGGGTGTCCCACAGTTTAGCTCAAACCTGTGTTTATTAGAGACCCAAAGGTAGCCACACCAGGCACATTTAAGGTCGTGAGAGTCTGGCTTCCATAGACAAAGCCTTACACACTCAGTTCCAGCTCCCTTATGCTGGTGAGAATAAGACATTCACTTAGAAACCCATTGTCCTAGTAAATTGCTATGGATACAGCCAAATATGGATAATTTTTAAAAGCACTTTTTTTTTTGGGGGGGGGGGTTGTTTGAAGCAGAGTCATATATAGTAGGTTAGGTTTGCCTGGAGCTCACTTATAGCCTAGCCTGCCGTTGTCAAACTCAAGGCAGCTCTCTTGTCAGAATTATAGGGCTGAGCCACCACACCCAGCTATGTGTTTTGGTTGTTAATGAATGCCTTTGAAACAGACTAGGGCATATTTCTCAGAAACACACAGCAACAACTTTGGTGTCTCTGATGACATGTGAGTAAAAAGGGATTCAGGCCTAAGGGTTGGAGAAGCATGAGGTGATGTGCATTAGGAAAGGAGCGAGCAAATGCTGTCTGGGGGTGGGGTTGGGGGAGGAAGTCAGCATCATCTGGGGGCATTTAGAGAAGTTAAATTTGAAAGCGCAACTAAGGAAACGTGATATAAAGTCAGACTCCCGATGGAAACATTTATAAATACAGTTAATTTTAGAGCAATTTTTATTTATGATATGTAAAAAAAAAAATACCGTTCTAAACACACCAACCTTAGTGTCTTTTCCAAAGACCTTGGAATGAAAACAAATCCAGTTTTCCGACACAAAGAGCTTTCCTTGGTATAGAATTTCTTTCTGGAGAGCACAGGTAAAGCCTAAGAGACAGAGAGGTAGAACAGCCTGATTTAGAATCTCAGCAAACTACTAGCATTTCCAGGATTTCTACTTCAAGTAAGCATTTGCCTTTACCTTGGTCACTAAATGTAACCTCATACTCCAAAGTTCCATTGTCAGTGACAGAGAGAGGCAAGCCTCTTCAGCGCCAACACCTACATTTAACGCAACTTCAGAGTGGCCGGTCCTGTTTTGCTGTTGCTATTTTGTTCGCTTTTCCATGACACTTTCTAAAGGAAACTTATCATGGCCAGAGGTGGTCCTGCCCACCATCTTTGTGATACTGACTGTGCATGCCCCCAGAAAGTTCAGGTCTGCTACTTTAACTTTCAAACAGGTGCTCAGTGAGTTTGGGTGAAAGCATGCCCAGAAGTGTGTCTGTCATCTTTTCTTCTTGAACTATGACCTTAAAACGAGCATGCTCAGACACATACCCACCTCCAAAATGATTTCCTGTTTAAGTATTATTTCCCAGAGTAAAAGTCCTAGGCTTCCTTTCCCTTCATTTGAGGGGGGCATTGCTTTAGAAATAACTCATGTGCTCTTTACCCACTGCAGGCAAAAAAATGGTCTTCACTTTTTACTTTTTTGGCTGTATGTGTTTTTGCACTTACAGAGATATGTGAATGTACTACATTTGACTGCATGATCTCCTCTTGATCAGTTAGTTTTACTTTATTATTTTTATTTACTTATTGTTTTAGATAAGGTATTGCTGCACAGCCCAGGCTAGCCTGGAATTCAAGATTTAGACTTGGTTGGCCTCAGACTTGACATCCTCCTGCTCCAGTCTCTTGAGTGTTGGGATTACAGGCGCACACCAGGAGACCCAGCTCCAGAGTCACCTTTAGTAGAATAAAGTGGTGGGTGACTCAGATGTGTTTTCAATTCAAAGTCTTAGAGACTTCAAATAAGAGAAAAAAAAAACAAAACAAAACAAAACAAAAAACCGGGAGGCCAAGTTTACCACTGCCCCCTAAAAACCAAGCATGATGTTTTAGAACCGTGTCATCTGCATGTGAATATAAACACTCTTCCCAGGATCCTAATGACTCATTGATGAAATAGAGGGTCTCACTGGGGGAAGATCACATGACCACACCTTCTGCCTGGGGATCATGGTAGGAACCAAGCTCTTGACTTAACAAGTGGATACTGAGAGAGGGTAGAGTTGTGATGAGCCACATGCTGAGCTGCATGCTGGGAAGTGTGCCCACTATGCCCTGCATAGCACAAGTGTGACTGCTTCTGTACGCCAGGAACTGTGCTTTCTTTTAGCCTTCTGTGACAGCCTTTCCTGCCCTACTAGGCTTATTGTCCCAAATCTCAGGATGATTCACTCACACACATTTCAGCATGAATGGAAATGGCAAGGAGACCTTTGTGGAACCTTCCTGGATGACTCCGTATCAGGAGCGCTGGCTATTCCTTCTGTCTTATGCTCTAAGGTCTTAGGGAGAGGTGAGCACAGCTGGCATTACTGTCATGACATGACCTATACTTTTCAGAAACTTTTTTTCTTGGTGATTGAGTCCTTGAAATGTCCTTTCCTTTTCCAATCTTTCTTAGACAACTCAAAAAGAAAACCAAAAGGCTTTTTAAAATATTATTTTTAAGTGTATGCATGTTTGGCCTATATGTATGTCTATGCACCATGTTCATGCCCAGTATCCTTGGAGGCCAGAAGAGGGCACTGACTCCTTGGGGACTGGATTCACAGAGAGTTGTGAGATGCCATGTGGGTGCTAGGAATTAAACCTAGGTACTGTTGAGCCATGTCTCCAGCTCCCTTAACCAGCTTTTTAACTATGTATTTTTTAAAAACCCAATTAAACAGGACTAAATTAAATAGGACTTACTTTGCCTCAGTGGCTCTTCAGTTGGGACATCAAGGAATAATTTGTGAAAGTGCATGTTCGCCTTGTACTGTGGGAGGAACACAGGCATCAACACCATCAATAATTTTTCAACCATCACACGTTTTTAACCCTAGTTTAAACTGGTTAATTTTCCAATTCACTCCTTCAGTGAGACACAGGGGACACAGGGTCACCTAGGTTCATGTTCTAACATAATTAACACCTTGCTGGGAGGCCAGCTGAGCATCTGACCGGGGCAAGGTACCCCTAATAAGGCAGGAGATGACATTCGAAGGACTCTGGCCAGGGAATGTTCCAATGACACACACCTAAGCACTGTGGGAAAGTTCACGGCTTAGAAGCTTTGCACTTAGATTACCCTGAACTTGAAGTCTTTGGCTCTACTTCGCCTTGGTGTGTGGTCACGCCCTCATCATTTAGCTTCCCAGGGCCTCAGTTTCTTTGTTCTGTGTCTGATGTCAAAAGCATTCCCTGCCTTAGGATACCTCCAGGCTTACACTGAGGTGGGAGAGCCCACCACTCAGGACAACGTGTGGCCACTGTTACTATGTGCCCATGAAAGCACATGATGTCAGAGGCAGAAGAGCAGGGCATAACACTCCAGGGCAGCACAAGGCCCAAGGGCTTGAAGGGCTGAAATTGGCTTCATTGCAAATTACACCTGTCTCCACAACTATGGAGATAATAGGACAATGTTTACCACAAGCATCTTCTCCACCCCAAACCCAAGTACCTCAGTCCAGGGTTAGGACACTGTGTGTCAGAGATGCTGAGGAACATGGCCACACAGTGACTGAGAGACAGATCTAGGTCCTTTAGTGACAAAGGGATCTGCCTCTAGAATGCTTCTGAGAAAATATGTGATAAGACAGCGGTTCTCAACGTTCCTAATGCTGAAACTTTTTAATACAGTTCCTCACGTTGAGGTGGCCCCTCCATCATACAATTGTTCTTGTTGCTACTCCATAACTATAATTTTGCTACTGTTAAGAATTTCAATGTAAACATCAGATATGGAGGATGTCTGATATGTGACCCAAGGGAAATGGTCATTCAACCCCCAAAGGGATTGAGACCCACAGGTTAAGAACCACTGTTATAAGAAGTCTGCAAAGTAGGCTTTTGGTGGTGCGCTATCCGAATCAGCAGAGCTCTCAACAGCAAAACCAACCCTTCTATTGGCATAAAGAAAATCTATGGATCAGGTCATTAAGATGGCAGATGGCTTCAACAAGTCAGCTGTTTAACAGACAGACATCTTATGCAAGGCGAATTAATGAGTGCTGCCCCCCATGTGTGCATGTGGCATCAAAGTTCTGGAATTTCTTCCTATGATGATTCCCATTCTGGTCCTCCATCCTAGGAGACTTGACTTTGTATGTCTTCAAGCCTGCATCAGGTGATGAAAGCTATATGTCCTGTGGGAGGCTGGGGTGGGGGTGGGGACGCACAGAGTTTTTCGTTTTAACAGTTACAGATAGCATGGACTGCACACTTAATTCCAAATATTCCAGAATAGCTGCTCATCTAGGTATAGATCTTAGAAGCTTTGCACTCAGATAAACCTGAACTTGAAGCCTTTGGCTCTACCTGTAATGCTGGCTATTAGGAAACCTGGGGTGGGAAGACCCCATGTTCAAAGCCAGCCTGGGCTATATTGAGCAGCCATAGAGAGGAGATGTGGAGAGAGGGAGAGAAAGAGAGAGAGAGAGAGAGAGAGAGAGAGAGAGAGAGAGAGAGAGAGAGAGATAGATTGAGAACAGTTAAATATAATATCTGATTTGACTGGCCCCTATGGAAGAGTATGAAAAATAACCTTTATAAAACACACACCTTGTTAGGACAGCTATAGAAATGAAAAAGACTTAAATTTCCTGCCTATGCCAACTGTTTTGTTAAGTTCTTAGAAGGCACATATTCATGTATTTAGGGGAGTTGTATACAACAACAACAACAACAACAACAACAAACTTCAGAAAACTGGTGTCAAGTGTTTTGCTCAGTCGTAGAGTATGTCCTTGGCACAAGGGAGGACTTGGGTTCAACTCAAAGCAACAAACCCCAATATAACCCCCAACCTCCCACAAGCTAGCCCCAGGAAAGGTGCTGCATGACACAGACCTGGATTTTGTTGTTTCTCTGGATGTATTTAAAACAGAGCTGATGTGACTCCTCACAAGGTGTGACCTGCGTGCTCATATGTCTTGCTTCTCTGTGTGCTGGGGACCTGATGAGACTGTGTTATAGTGCATGGATACCACACTCCCCATGTTCTGTGAGATGTCAGACAAGCATGTGACTGTCAGCCCCAGCTCTGCAGCCAAGTACTCTTTTGTCTCTCCATGTGTGCCGATGGGTCTGCTGTGGAATTTAATAGGCTGGAGGAACAGCGTCCATTTGAATATGTCCTTCCACATATTCTAAACCCCTTGTCTACTTTGACCCTGGTTAGTAGAAAGCTGAATTTCTGGATTCCTTTTCTACATCAGTTCCAGTGGCTACTCTACTCTCAGAGCTAATACACACTGCCGTCACTCATTACCTGGCTGGAGGATGAAGACTTTTTTCTTTCAGTCTTAGAGTCAGTCTTGCTTTCAGTTTTGCAGTCATTCTTATCACTCAACAAATTGGAACCATCAAAACTGGATTTTGACCTGGGGAAATAAAACCCACAGAGATTACACAAGGAGCAGTGTATGCTGCTCATGATAAATCTTCACCATTGTGCCATGTCACAAGAAAGCTTGACACTTATTTGTCTCTTCAAGATACTGATCAGCGCTCACTAGACTCTGAGGGCATTCACGAATCACATGATAGGGATGATCCCAGCAGGCTGACACGACAAACTGCAGAAAGGGCATTTGAGATGTGAGGATAATTATATCAGCCCGAAAGTGTTTTAATCAATAGAAAGAGCAGGCCTTGAGTCCCATTACCAAATAAAATTACAGCTGTACTCAATCAAAGAATATTTTTGTTTAGCAATCCATTAATATTTAATAAGAATTAACTAAGACAGGCATTGTGCTAAAAGGCCTTAGGCGCACAAGACAGTCTTTATCTTTAGGGAGCTGGTGGGCACATGCATCAGACATTTTTTCCTTTTCTTTTCTTTTAAAGGCAGCACATGCTGGGCATGGTAGCACATGTATGTAATGCTAGCACCTGGAAGGCTAAGGCATGAGGCTGTGTATAAATTTCATTTTACACTGGCCTTCTGCTCTTGGTGCCTATAGAGAGTGAGAACAACACATTGAGAAGACCGAGAAATCACTGCTGTGTAAGCAAATGCTCCACCCACAGAAGACAGTGCTCCACACAGGAGCCCTGTGCTACTGTGCTTTTCCAGATTGTCAGAGGTAGCATTGTTCTACCTGTCTCCGTTTGCCCGCAGTCTACACATCTTCAAAAGATCTGCCCATTAGTTTGCAATTCGGTTGACAGGAGTGAATACATTTGAGGCCACCCTGGGCTACAATCCTTCAAAATAACAAGAGTAGGGGTTGGGAAGATGGCTCAGTGGGTAAAGAGTGGGTGCTAATTCAGTGTGAGGACCCAATCTTGGATCCCTGGGAGCCATGTCTGTGTGTATATAATCTCAGCACTGGGCTGGGCATTGCTTGGGTTTACTGCCACCGACTAGCCAACACAACTTTGGATGTCTTAGGGTTCTCCAGCAGTTTATGATCCATAACCCTGAAATCTCAGGAGAGGCACCTCTCAGCAGTTCACAGTAGATGGACTTGATTTGCTCTGGGCTAGCTTATAAGTATGCTCTCTGAAAATTATGGAGATTATTTTTTGAAACTATGAATTTACCTATCTATACTCGACCTGAACATTTATAAATGTTAAAAATAACGATGGCATTTAGATAGGTGTGATGGTGACTGAGGCAGGAAGATCATGATTTAAGGCCATCCTGAGGAATATAGTGAGTTTGGGACAAGCCTTACCTACACCAAGCCTCGAATACAAACAATACCAACAATAATTCTGGATGGGGTGGTGCTGGATGTGTCCCAGCGCTTGGGACACAGAGGCAAATGGATCTCTGTGAGTTTGAGGCTAGCCTGGGCTACACAGTGAGATCCTATCTCCACACAAACAACAAATAAACACCAAGAAAAACAAAATCCCCAAGCAAATAACATAAGGATGGCATGTATCACTTCTGTTGGCTCAATACATGTCAACGGCATTATAAGGCAGATTGAAGGACTCTGCACAGTAAACAAATGTAGTAACAAGGGCTGTTCTCGCTTTGACGGCTTGATCAGTGGCACAGATGCTGCTCTGCAGAGCAAACGGGAAGCTCCTTTGCATAGCACCAATTTCTCTGGGTCTTCTCAGCCACTCTAGTCTCACTTCCTATAGCTGCCCACAAGCATGACCAAAGCCCAGTGCAAAATAAAAGTGCACGAAAAAAAAAAAACCCAAAAAAACCCACCCCCCCAAAAAAAAACCCCAAAACAAAAGAAAAAACCCCGGTTAGTTTCCAGACAGATCGTGCAGAACATCAGAGCAGGATCCTCTGCGCCATGGCGGGCAGCAAACCCCGTGGTTTCCCACATCTACGGATGTACCCACAGTTCTCATTTGAAGCCTGGGCAAGTCAGAAGGAACGGAAGCATTTGCCAGGTGACTGCCCGGCCTGTCACAGTGAAAGCGCACCTCGCACACTTCACACTCACTATTGTTGGGGGAGTTATTTAATGAGTGGGGTGGGGTGTTCTGCTGGAGAACAGTTATAAAAAATGGCGAAAGATGAGACACCACAAACAAGGCGTGCAGAGGCGACGGGGACAGCAGAGAAAGGAAACCTGGGTGAGGAGTTAGGACTCAGGCATTGATTTAGAAAAGGGAGCCAGGGATGAAGGGAAACATAGGATGTGATTAATTATCTCCGGCAGAAGTCAGAAGTGGGAGAAGGCAATGGTTCTAACAGTTTTAACAGTGGGGAGGCGATCATTCACCCTTATTGGAAAGTTCTAGTCCACATGTAGGACTGGGGATGTGGCTCAGTGGTAGAGCAGTTGCTAGAGTGTCTTCAGTTTGGTTCCCAGTACCGAAAAACAAAACCATCCAAAATGGAAACAACAACAACCAGACTCCTCTCGCATCTACTCTTCTGGCTTCAAGCATCTCTAAGCTCCTCCTTGGTAATGTTTGCCTCTGACACTGATGGAGCCTATAGCGGTGTATTAAAAAAAAAAAAAAAACAACCAAAAAACCTACATCTTTCCTCCTACCTCACAGGCAAACCAGGTCTCCTAGACAGCCCCAGTCACAGAACATGGATAGCTCAGCAGATTCCTGGGATGTGCTCTCCTCTGTTCTTCCCTGTGGCTCCCAGGAAAGTGAGGGCCAGCTGTGCATACCTGGAGGCTGAGCAGACACGGGTGCACTCTGTACTGAGAGGAGACCTTGTGGCTTCCTCGGTCAGCAAATCAGTGATTTCTAAAAGAGGCAGCCCTTCTGCAGAGGCTCAGGAACAGGAGCAAAATGTGCCGCCAGGAAGACAGGAGAATACCAGGGCAAAAACCCGGGCCATGGTACTAAGGAAAAATGTGCTATGCTTTCTTAGGGCACGGTTTGCCTACAGTTGAGCCACACTCTTAAAGACAACCATAAAACTAGAAACACCCGTGCTCTCTAAAAGCTGGAGAACAAAGAGTCCACTGAAGACTCACCACAGGCCAATGCTTCTCTTCTGGTCCGGGGACTCGGCCTCCACAGATGAGGTAGGGGATTGGGCTGTTGGCGACTTGCTGAGCCTCTTTCTGTCCTCCACACCATTCTCAGCCTCTGAGCTGGAGAAGAGAGAAAACCGCTTCACTTTAGACATCCAGAGGGAGGCGGAAAGAGAAAAGAGGAAGTGGTCTCTCGTTCTGGAGAGAGAAATAATCTTCATTCCTCACTGGCAGCCTTGGGCCTTCCCAGGCTTCATTCTAAAGGCTCTCTGTGGGAGCCTTAAATGGCAGTAGCTGCAAGTGACACCTGCTTCACTTGTAAATGTCTAGCCACTTAGGATTGCTTGGCTCCTGGTCTGTGCCCGTGGGTCCCAGCTGCTCAACTCTGGCCAGCCTAGGTGTGTGCTGTGCCGAAGATCACCTGGAGGCTGGGAGAGCCCCTGTGCGCAGGCGCCCGCCCGTGGCTGGCACACATGGGTGGCCTCCTGCAGGTGCTGGGAACCCCCACCCTCTTTGTTTGCACTTCTCTTAAGTCACTTATCACCTTTTGTTGTAGTTGTGACGGTCCTGCTTTCAGTTGTTGTTTTAACTATGCACCTCCCTAAGCAATTTACCGACTGTCATCTTTATAGCCACTCAGACTAAGTGGAATTATTACCTTTACATTATAGGTGAGAAATCCGAGGCTCTCACTGAGTAGCTTGCCCACAGAGCTCACATCTATTTGAGTTCTGTCCCTCCATAAGGTGCTTGTAAACACATCCTTTTTCTAATTCATTCCTTCATTCTATCCATCCATCCATCCATCCATCCACCCATCCACCTTCTCTTCTTTCCCTTTCTCCCATCCCAACTCACCCATTTATTCGCTTTATTCAGTGTGGGAGTTCCAAGGTGGGGCAAGAATTGCATTCATCTTTATATTAAATCACTCAACAGAGTCTAGGTTGGCAGTCAGCTATAATCAATAGGCAACAACAACAAAAAAAAACCTAGACCTGACCTTGGTGTGAAAGAGAGAGGGAGAGAGAGAGAGGAGGAAGAGGAGGAAGAGGAAGGAAGGAACTTAGTGTTTGTTCACTGAACCAACAACAAATGGCTGGAGCAAGCATCCCAGTCTGTGGATGAAGACAGCATTGGGATGATTTTCAATGTGGGAAGTGGGGGGGGGGGTGAAGGAAAATTGAAGGAGAACAAAGGTGGTATTCATGGTCCTGACCGTCTTTGATCTTAGCCTGTGTAGTCAAAGCTCAGGAGATACACCTCTGAGGTCTTGAGCGCTCTACTGAAGGCAGATGCAATAAAACGGCAGTGTTGTGACGCATTTGCTGGTTTTAATCCTAATTTGTCATTTGGTATTTCTACTTGGATGTGAGCAGGCAGGAGGTTACCATGTGAGTGGGCTCCCTGTGAGTGCTCACTAACCGTGTTTCACAGAGTGTGGACACTGCAGGCCACACCCAGAGAGAATCATATCCTGGTACTGAAATTAAGACCAAGCATATTTGACATGTAGAACCCAATTAATAATTCTAGAAATGGCCGGTGCTCTTATGTATAGCTAGTACTTTCCTTTTTCTAAGTAGATAAATACTGAAGGACAGAGAGACCTCTCCTCTACTTCTCCTCAAGGTACATTGAAAGGGCTTAGTTTACACTGTGCTGCATTACACGACAGAAGACTCATGGGAAGCCTTTGAACTCTGATGGGCCCTCGTGTGGAGGAACACGCCTTCAATACTAGCACTTGCGAAGCAGAAGCAGGTGTGTTTCTGTAAGTTGGAGGCCAGCCTGATCTACATAATTAAAAAAAAAGCTTTGCTTTAAAATCATAAATAATAACAAGTACTTTATTACCTCAGGGTCAATTTAATTGAGGTACTGCAGTCTATGTATTTTCTATATTTGACTGCTCTGTCTTCATGCACCCCAGAAGAGGCAGTCAGATCCCATTACAGATGGTGGTGAGGGAATTGAACTCAGAACCTCAGGGAAGAGCACTCAGGGGCTCTTAACCGCTGAGCCATCTCTCTAGCCTCTTGTCTGGTCTCTCCGACCCCCTAAGATTTACACATTTATTCCCCTTTCAAGCTCATCAGGCAGAAATCCTCTGGGGACTCTCCTTGGGGGTGGTGGTGGGGGGACTGATGACTTCATTTCACCATTCACTTCAAATACTTCCTACATTTTACACAGGGTCAGAGTGCCTTCTGGAGGCAGAGCCATGCTGTCTTGTGTTACATACATAACATACAGTTACATAGAAAGAGCTGTCCCTTCTAAGCCACTTTGGAGGTGGTTCTCCTGAGACTCGGCTCCTTGGAGACAGATGTACCTTGATCTGAGCACAGTCAGCCTAACGAGAAGCCATACCAAGATACATTTCAGCCCCTCCTGGACCTGACCTTACTTGAGAAAGCATTTTTGTACAGGGCAGGGTTCTGAGGGTTCACCTCACACAGTAGCTCTGTGTCTGAAGCTCCAGCTTAGCACTGGACTCTTCAGCACACATGTCTAAACACCTATCTAAACAGTGCAGTTCCATGGAAAACGTATTTCCACGCTCCTTGAATATGTGCCAGTCTTTCAGCACTGTCTCTGCTTGACAGACAGCCCTGCTGGGGACACATTGGCTTCAAAGCCTTCTCCCTACCCGGTCCCCTTCCTGTACCCGATGGTTTCTTTCCTTCCTTTTTAAAGGATTTATTCGATTCTCAATTATATGTGTATGGATATGCGCATGAGAGTACAGGTGTCCCAAAAGGCCAGGGACATTGGATTCTACCGGACTGCAGTTACAGGCATCGAGGAACTGACTTCTGGTCCTCTGCCAGAGGCTCTGAGCCGTTTCCTGTCGGTTTCTTAACTCACCAAGTGCTCACTCCATTCCTCCCTCCATTCGCTTTCCTCCTGGTTTTTCCTTATGGAATCAGTACTCAAACGTTCCTTACAATTCAGGCACTTTCTGGTTTGGTCCCTGGCACTTAGCCAAGCCTTTTATTCTACTGGTCATCTGTAAATTGATGGACATGTGCATTGTCTCAAAGAGGAAGTGAGTTCCATCCATGGGCCAATTCAGTTTCAGGGTGTTGTTTATTTAAAGGTTGTTGAGGTGTTCAAGGGAGCCAATTCCCAACCAGCAACTTTCCTGCAGGTGCCCTTCACCTCAGAGGCCTTGTCAGCAGCAGACTAAAAGCCATAGGGAATCCAAACAGTGGTAGGCCCACCCTGCCGGGCTTGAGGGAACAATTCGTGGAAGGACTCCAAGTGCATCCTTAAGGCTCTCTGGGGGATTACTGAAAATTAAGCTCAGCGGGTTTAACTTGATCATGAACATAGAATCAGGGTCTGTTGTTTCTAAACGAGCCGACAAACCCTTTCCATGGACATAGACTGAAAGGATCAGTTGGGAGATCCAATCAGTCTCTTGCAACAAGTATGTCTCAGAAAGGTCTTTATTAGATGGGCCTCAGAGTTTACCAAGGGAGAGAGATTAGGATTCAGACCTAGTCTGAGTATCAGAGAAGGAGCAGAAATTGCCAAAACCACAGGACTTAGTTTTCTTTGCCCGCAGGTTACATCTTCTCTCATTTCCAACCCAAATTAAACATCAGGTACAAGCCCTCAAAGACTTGCAGTAGGAATTTCAGATGTCTGGCTTATACAGACAAGCCTGCCCTCATCTATCAAGCGACTGCTTTTTACTACGAGCTGGGACAAGCTGGCCACACACTGTTACATAACCCACAAATAAAAACAGGCCGAGCCACCCTTCTCAACAAGTTGTTGTTTGCCATTTCCCAGACCTCACTAATCTGCCGATGGTTTAAATTCAGATTTCACAGGTTTTCAGAATCAGATTTCTTTGGTAGGGGCTAGTAGATTTTCTTTTGGGGATTGTCCCTGGGAGTTTAAAGGACATTCGACATTCCTTTCTCTGGGGGAGCATCTTGCTACTAGGCAGAAACTGTGACTAAACTGCTTTTCAGGGGAATGAAATAAAGTACCTTCCTGTGGCTTAGTCCAGGAAGCTATGATCCTTTCTAATTATAGTGACAATTCCGTGTTAAATTAGTCAAAGTGAACGCATTAAAATAATACACCACTAAACTTCCTTGTGCTATTAAAAGTTGGGGTAATTTTCCAGCCACCTCTTTTTAAAACCACAGGCCTTTTACCATCAAAGAGGATTATGCAGGATTGTTTTCTGGAACTATAGCAGTCAAAGCCAGATCAGGAGCTGCCCTGTTGCTGAAGACTGAAGCACTGGACCTGGGTCTTTTCAGACCTTTGTCTGATGTGCTGCCTGCCGGCTTGATGGCCTGATGAAGGTCGGGCAAAGCAGCATTATCTGGGAAGCAGATTTATCCTCTAGTGATGGATGAGGGTTCTGGGAATTGCTGGTTACACCCTCTGTAAAAATTAGACAGATGTTCTAGCTACCCACAGGAGGAAGTAGAGTGTAGGTAGATAAGTCTAGGCAGGAGGGAAGATTCCAAGAGATGCTTTACTCTCTTTATGGCTGTCAGACTATTGAAAAGATGGTCCTCAAGGAACTGGAATTTCCTAAAGAATCTCTTCCTGGAAGAAGAAAATGTCTGGAATCTATACCAGACAGAGGAAGTACTTGCCTCCCAGAAAGAGAGCTCACACAGCTCTAACATGGGGCAGACTTTTGGGAGAGCTTGGGGCTGAGCCAATGATAGGTGGGATTACACCTTCACCAGCACTGCACAGTTAGGCTTACCTTTTGTCTTCTATTTAAACCCAGACCCCCTGTTAGAACCTCAAAGACGGACTGGAGTCTGGCTGGGGGTGGGGTGGGGTGTTTACCACACTTCTTTATTTGCTCTTTTCCCCAAGGTGGCCACAATGAACAAATCTCTTTTCTGTTCTTTTCACCATTAAGCATCTCTTTAATTGGAGTATTGAGAACAGTAGCTGAAACTATCTCGTTAGGGCTGACAGGGCCCAGCCTTTGACCCTAACAACTCCAGAAACAAGAGGTGTGCCAAGTGTAGAAGTTGATAGCAGACGTAAGGACAGCTGGAAGACTCTACAGCTTCTCCAATTTGCTAAGTGCAGAATATCTCAGTGTAGACAGACTGTTGAACCCTGTTGTAGAGTTTCTGTCTGTATAGTTCCATAGTTTCAGTAACAGGCAGCTCCTGATCTGGCTTTGACTGCTACAGTTCCATTTCTAGAAATCCTACACCAGAGTTCTACAGTCTGTCTACACAGAGTTTCTAGAACTCTGTTTACAGTTCTAATCTAGCATGTCTTTGCCTAGCTGGAGCTTATGTGTCTACATTTCTACTTCTGAATAGATACGGTAGGCACCAATGTCTGTATGTTACAAGCCAGGAAACAAATTCTTCTACTCCTTTCTTGGTGGTGGCTCAGTTTCCCTTCACAGAGGCATTTATTTTCACAGCAACATGTACATCTTTCTTGTAAGACTGTGCAAATCAGTGTAAGCATACTGTTATTGTAAGGGACAGCATACTATTTTATACCTTGCTTTTAAAAAGTTTTAGAGTTGTTTTAGATTGTGTGTGTGTGTGTGTGTGTGGTATGTGAATATGAGTGCAGATGCCCACAGAAATGAGAAGAAGGCATCAGATACCCTGGAGCTGCAGTTATAGGCAGCGTGCAGCTGCCTGACATGGGTGCTGGGAACTTTTCAAGGGCAGTAGGTGATCTCAACCACAGAGCCATCTCTCTGACCCCTAATTTTAAGAAAAGTACTTACTTACCTATTTATTTGTGTGTGTGTGTGTGTGTGTGTGTGTTGTGTGTGTGTGTAGCTGGAGGTCAGAGGACAATTTGTGGGACTCAGTTTTCCCCTTCTACTCATGTGGGTCCCAGAGATGACCTGGTGGTAGGTGCCTTTATCTGCTGAGCCGTCATGTCAGCTCAGCCAAAAATTTTAAATGCTGCGTTAAAAACAACAACATAAAGTACTGTATCTTGGTGTTCTTTCTTCATCAGAATGTATATATCTTTTTCATTATCCGTCCCTGCCTCCCTCCCTGTCTCCTTCCCTCCCTTCCTTGTTTCTCTCCCTTCCTCTATTAAACAAATTTGCTATGTGACCATGTCTAGACTTGGATTTGAGGTCTTCCTGCCTCAGCTTCCTGTGGTGAATGACAGTAGTCATCATGTTCAATGTCCTCATTCTTTTGTTTTTTTTTTTTGTTTTTTTTTTTTTTTGAGACAGGGTTTCTCCATTGTCTTAGTTAGGATTTCCATTGCTGTAAAGAGACACCATGACCAAGACAACTCTTCTAAAGAACAACATTTAGCTGGGCCTGGCTTACAGGTTCAGAGGTGCAGTCCATTATCATCATGGCGGGAAGCATGGCAGTGTCCAGGCAGGCATGGCGCTGGAAGAGCTGAGAGTTCTAGATGTTCATCCAAAGAAAGCCAGGAACAGACTGACTGTTTCCCAGGCAGCCAGGAGGAGGGTCTCAAAGCCCACTCTCACTGTGTGACATACTTCCTTCGACAAGGCCACACCTCCTAATATTGCTACTTTCTGGGTCAAGCATATTCAAACCACCACATCTGTATAGCCTTGGCTGTCCTTGAACTTACTCTGTTGACCAGGATAGCCTTGAATTCAGAGACCCACCTGTCTCTGCCTCCTGAGTGCTAGGATTAAAGATGATGCCACACCCCCATCTTTTTTTTTTTTAAATAACTGAATAGAGTTCCATTGTAACACATGAATTATAACTGAATCTGTTCCCTTTTGATGGTCATTTAGGTAGATTTTAAGTCGTTGCAAATACAAAGAACACTGCAAGTAATGTCTTTATATTTGTGGTATGTATAAATAGATCTATAGGACAGTATATGCAACTCCTGAGCCAGAAATCACGAGGTTTAAAAAAGTTATTGTAACTGCCAAACTGCCCTTGGTAGAGCTTCTGGGATGTACACCCACAAGACACCCGAGATACTTATACGTTACTCTAAATGAAGCATGAAACTATGTATGTGTGTGTGTATGTATGTAGATAGCAGCTGATATATACACTAAGATTAGTAACTTTAATAATGACTAATGTTAGACTTTTTGATCTTTTGCAAATATGAAGGGTAAAAAAATCCTATTAAAAACTTAATCTTTATTTGTTTTACTTATTAACTTCTAAGGTAAGTATATAGAGGAATGGTTTTCATTGTTGCATTTCCTTGTGTGCATGACCTATGTTATCTTCATTTGTCTTTCTCCTCTGCCCTTCTAATGTTCCCTGCCCTCCGCTGGCTAGTCCCCACTCCTCTTCTGCTTTCATGTCACAAGTATTCGTATTCCAACATCTTGTTCCTCTGTCTTTAAGGTCCCTTTTCCACTCACGATGCCTTTCTAGATTCATAGCACACACACACACACACACACACACACACACACACACACACACATTTACACATATAATTTCAAATCCAGCTCTACATATGAGAGAAAACATGTGTTATTTGCCTTTTGAAATAAATAATCTTGGGGCTGGAGAGGTTGCTCAGCAATCAGCTAGTAATCCTTGCTGCTCTTGCAAATGCTTGGTTTGTTTCTAGCACCTATACTGGGTGGCTTACAACATCCTGTAACTCCAGCTCCAGGGGGATCTGATACCCTCTTCTGGTTTCCACAGGGCCTGAAAACACAATTGAACACACATGCACGCACACACATAAACTTTTAAAAACCCTTAAAAATTTTAAAAAGTTAAGCAGATATTAGTGGTCAGCCTGACAGTAAAATAAGCCATCAATGAAATATATGTATCTCTTTTTTTGATAGACTTAAAAATAAGTAAATAGCATATAGAGAAAAGAAATGTCCCAAACAATGTTTTACTTCAGCAAAGGTTTCAATGACATCAGACAGGCAGGCTTCTAGTTCAAGATGCCGAAGAGGAAAGGAAATACTTGTTTCTCCTTCCCCAACGCCTTTACAATGAGTACCTCTAAAAGCCCTGCTGTAATAGTGAAATACAACCACCAAAAGCAGAATGATTCCCCAACATGTCGACGGAGAATGTAAGAAACACAATGTGAACTCATGCACCCTTCACCCTGAACACCAGTGTCAGTGGCTTGGTCCAGAACAGAGACCTGCTTGTCAGACGACTGGGTGCAGAAGTAGGCGAGCAGTTTCTGGAGACACTAGATTAATTCAAGGTGTGCCTGTGAAGGCTCTTTGACAGCTCCTTTTCACAGCCTATACTCAGGCAGTCAAGAGCATAAGATAAAAAGGGAAAGATATCAGAACGATCATCACTGAATGATGCTAAAACCTGAAGTACAGGAAACAAGGGCCCCAGGACTGGCATGGGCCCCAAGCACACCCTCATCCTTCTGGGGACAGGCTTGTCCTCAAGCAGGGGTCTCTCTATCCATGAACAACAGTGATCTGGGACAGACTTGTCTAGTGTCCTTCTTGTATTTATTCCCCTCTCTGCCCAGCACTAGAGATTGAAACAGAACTTAAGTATGTTATGTAAGTGCTGAGTCACATCCTCAGCTCCTCTTCATCTTGGGACAGACAGGGTCTCGCTAAGTTACAAAGGCTGCCCTTGAATTTGTAATCCTCCTGCCTCATCTTCTTCAGTAGTTGGATTTACAGGCTCATGTTACTAGACTGATTGAGTCATCAAAAAAAAAATTGTTTTTAAAGATTTATTTTTCCAGGCAGTGGTGGTGCACACCTTTAATCCCAGAACTTGGGAGGCAGAGGCAGGAGGCTCTTTGTGAGTTTGAGGCCAGCCTGGTCTACATTGCAAGTTCCAGGACAGCCAGGACTACACAGAGAAATGTTGTCTCAAACAAAACAACAACAAACTTTTATTTTATTTTATTTGTTTTCTCTCTCTCTCTCAATCTCTCTCTCTCTCTCTCTCTCTCTCTCTCTCTCTCTCTCTCTCTCTCTCTCTCCCACCCCCACATGTGTGAATGTGCACACATGACTGCAGGTACCTGTGAGGTTCAGAGGAGGGGGCTGGCTGGATTCCTTGGAGCTGGAGTTACACTTAGTTGTGGGCCACCTGATGTGGGTACAGGTCCCCTGGAAGGGTAGGACTTTAATCACATCTCCATCCCTCATTTTTTTTAAAGATTTATTTATTTATTATGTATACAGTGATCTGCCTTTATATATGCCTGTATATATGCCTGTACGCCAGAAGTGGGCACCACGATCCCATCACAGATGGTTACTGGGAATTGAACTCAGGACCTCTGGAAGAGCAAACAGTGCTCTTAACCCCTGAGCCACCTCTCCAGCCCCATCTCTCATTCTTGAATAAGGAATGTAAATGACATCAAGAGATGGCTAGATTTTGTGGGGGGGGGAGAAACCATAAGTCAGAAAGAAAGAAAAAAAGAAAGAAAGAAAGAAAGAAAGAACAAAAAGAAACAGTACAAACAAGTTGACTTCTGAGAACAGAAGAAAACAAGGAGAAAAAAAGACTAAAAGCCTTCACTAGTAAGCTCTCAAAGAAAAAAGACAGAACCTTGCCCCCATCAGACAACAATGGAACTAACAAAAAACCTCTCAGTTCAAAACCTGGTCATAGTTTGTAAGATCCTTCAGGACCTGCCCTTCAACCTTCCTGGTCTTTCTGATGCTTCCACACTCCAGACAGGCACCCTGCTAACTCCCAGGAAGAACCTCTGCCTGGGCTGCTGGTTCAGGTGGCCACTCTCCTCTTCAGGTCTTTGCCAGCCACCTTCTCAGTGAAGCCTTATCATTAACAAGTACTGGAAGACAGTATCAAGATAGAAAAAGCCCTGAGGAGTTAGCCTTTGTTGGGAATAACTTTAATTTAGCACACTGTAAATGACAGCTACCATGAAGCTGTGCCTAAGGAGTCAGAGTGTCTTCCAGTTGTGGAGAGGAGAGCCAGAGAAGTGGCAGCAAGGTATGAAGCTGCGAAGCTCCACCTAGGTAAGCAGAGAGGAATGTCTCAGTCTTCATTTGATTGACAGTGGGGATTAATGAGGACTAATTAATGAGGATTAGGTAGGAAAAATGAGATGAGATGTTGAACACCCACCATCCTTATGCACAACTCTGGAGCACTGTATTTACACCAGTGGGCAAATATGGCACCCATGGAGGTGGAAGACGAAGAAAATAGAAGAGTGACTGGGAGATGAATTCGAGGGCAGCAAACAGACTGCACTGGGGAGGTAATCCTGAGGTAATGTCGAAATGAGAGGGAAAAAAAGTAATGAGAGAGAGAGACATCAGAGCAAGCCAAGGCCATCAGCTGAGGAGAGGATGCATTTCGGAAGCTGCCCTAGGCGCCCAAGACGAAACAACTTGCTTGGAAGGATTTTGTGAATCTGGCTTTAGATATGATAGATAGATGTGGTCAGTGGATAGAAAACAGTATCTAAAAAAAAAAAAAAGAAAAGAAACAAAATCAAGAATGGCTAAGAGAAAGCAACAATGAGAAGAGTGTAGGATGCTATGGGGGTGGGGTGGGGAGGTAGCCAGTCTGGAACACTGGGTTGAGTCAATCGCACAGCCCCAGCAGTCTCTGGGAGTCTTACAGAACTCCCTCTGTTCCTACTGATATGGGTGAGGCTCTGTCTCTCCTCACCCAGGCTTCACTCCCCGTCTGTCTGTCTTCATCTTTGTCTGTCTTCCTAAGATGGCGTGTCTCTCAAAGCCTCAGGCAGCTCATGTAACTACTCTGGTGTGTTTAACTTTCAGAGAGTCCTACTCTGAAGTTGACTGAAAAGCAGCTCATATTAAAAACAGACAAATGGAGACAAACCGCAACTGTGGTTTCCTTTACCCTGGGGGTCACCCAGCATGATGTCCAGAGTCTGCTCTCTTCCAGCCTTCTAGGACACCAGTACCTGATTCATCCTCTTCAGACTCTGCCTCTACTGTGTCACACCACAGCTTGGGAGCCAGCAATGGCCTTTCATTGAGCCCTGGATGTCACCCAAGTCTCTCTAGGGTTCTCCTTTCTCCATCTGTTTTCCATCCTGGCCCCGCCGCTCTTTCGGCTATGGCCTCTGTCACCATCATTCAGTGTCCCTCATCATACTGGTGCTTGGTTCTTCTAAGGTGGTGTGCTCTCTGCTCCTTCACGGGGCCTCAGGACAGGTCTCATTATTTCCCCTTTTGATATCAGCTCCATCTCTTCTTTCCCAATATCTGGCTGACCGGACTGTGGGTATAATAATCCAAGGACAAGAATCTACATTTTAGGCTGGGCAGTGGTGGCGCACGCCTTTAATCCCAGCACTTGGGAGGCAGAGGCAGGCGGATTTCTGAGTTCGAGGCCAGCCTGGTCTACAGAGTGAGTTCCAGGACAGCCAGGACTACACAGAGAAACCCTGTCTCAAAAAACAAAACAAAACAAGAATCTACATTTTAAAGAGAGCTTATTCTTGAATTTTTTTTTGTCAAACCTACATGACAACCTTCCTCTCAGTTGTGGGTGACAAGTCCCATTGGAAGAGGACCCCACTGAGGTAAGAGGAGAAAAAAAAAGGCCAACCTCTCCAGGCTTTCTCCTGATTAGTTAGTATTACGCAAACGTCTTCTTCAAACAGTTATCAATCCAGGGAGTAATAATTTGAAGCCATATGGAAATTTGAAAAATTGTCTTCATTATTAGTAGAAACCACAGCAAGGAAAACCATTATCAAATGGGATAATTTCTTGGCAGTGGCAGTTTGAGGACAAGCACAGCAGGAAACAACACAGAAAAATAACAAGATGCTTCATCAAGAAGGTAGTGTCTGGCGCCAGTCAAGGCAGACTGATGCTGCTGACAGTATTCTCTTGCTATTTACACCCTCTGCATGGGAATATTAGTTTCAACTGCTCAGTACCAACAAAATATACCACTTCATATTGTATATAATTGAAATATACCATTTTAATTGTAAACTAGAATATAATCTTCTAAGGTGTAGGGATAGATAGCCCTTGTGGGCCTATACAAGGTAGGTAAAGCAGGCTAGCCCAAAACTTGTAGCCATCTTCCTACTTCTGCCTCCCACACCCAACTATTCTTCATAGTGTTTTTTTTTTTGTCTTCATTGTTTTTTGCGGTCGTTCATTTACTAGTGATCGCCAAATATCAGAATAAATCACTTTTATACACTTATTACTGGAGGACATTTATTTAATTAAACTATGTTTAGGAAAGAATTGCCTTTTTAAATATAATAGATGAACTAGTCAAGAAAATCAGAGTGCATAAAATGAAGGGGAAAATGAGATAAAGTAAAATATAATACTAACAAACCTTCAGCTATTAAATACTGTAAATGTCAGAAATATCAAACAAGACGAAAGGGTTGGTTAGATGTTTCAGAAATAGCTAAAAACTGAAGCTTTTAGAAAGCAATGGGGGCCTTGGGAATATTTTTGGGGGAAGTAACATAGAAAGAGTTATAACAGGTGATTAAATCAAAATAGACACTTGGAATTAAAACCGATCTTGAATGATAAGGTGCAAAGTTTATACAAACCAGATTTGCTACAGGTCCCATTTGTAAGTAAGCTGATTGCAAAGATAATTCAGTGCTCTCATCTGGTTCTGGGTAAGGCCATTCCTAAAAACTTCATGTAAGAATTTGGTCTACACAAAAAGAAAGGGATCATAATTCCATGATAAACAGGCAAATACATGTATCAGGACTTGGCACATCCTGCACACAGGAGGAAGAACACACATGTATGAGACAGGCCCCGGTCCCAGTCATATATATTCCACTTAAACCCCAAGTAATGTTAACACCTCTTTTGGATTGTCAGAATTAAGCAGAGTTCATCATAGTGGAGATGATTCTGGAACCTCCTCTTAAAGGAGAGGAAATTGAAATATAAAACCAGGAGGTTGGGGGCCTCAGCAAAAGTCATAAAAGGCTGAAAGTATGCAAGCAAGGAAGGAGAAAATGAAAGACCAAGTGTCCCAGGAGTACTGAAGCAGGGGAATGCCTGAGGGTGAATTTGTGGCTTAGGATCGAGCAATGCACTGCCATATTCCTTGAGTGTCGATGAGGATGAGGTGGGCAGAGTTCTGAATTTAGGTCAGTAACAGGTTCCCCGACAGGTTCCTGAGATGACGTAGCTTACAGTCATGATACTCATGAGTTTGGTACATGTCCTGAGAGCAATGTCTGTAATCCTACAGTCTGCATCTTTGTGTTTCCACAAAATTCCTGGTCTCTCTTGAGACACTGGTTCCTTACATAGCCCAGGTTGTGTTTGAACTCACGATGTCTCTGCCTTAGCTTTTGCATACCACAATGCCCTGCTCTATGTACAATTCTTTTGTTGAAATGCAAACCCACAAATCTGAAAGTGAGGAGGTACAGTCTTTGGGAGGTGACTAGTTAAGAGAGTGCGACCCTCACAAAGGGAATGGAACAGTCAAGGCAGATGTACCCAGTTTCCTCTTCTAGAGGAAGAATGAATGAGGCCCTGGTGGGAACTTAGAAAGAAAAGAGAATGAATAGGCTGAGACACCACAGAGAGAGCCACTAATACACTTTATGGGGCAGAACATTCCCTCAAGCTAAAATACATTGTTCTTGAATTAAGTTTCAATTCTCTTGTTGAAACCTTTGTGAAATTAAATCCATGACAACATTTAAGCCTGGGCAGAGTGTGCTGTAATAGAAATACACATATTTGTCTAGAAGAGAATATTTTACCTATTAATACTGCAATAGCATTTAAAGTTTAAATAGACACTCAAAGCCAGGACCACGAGATAGGAGGAGGCAGAGTCTGAAGGGACAAACGTTTGCTTTTGTTCTGAGGGCCGCCCCTCTCCCCATGGAGCCAGCTGCCCTGGCTTGACCGTAGCCTGTGGGGGTGGACATCTGGACCCGAAGCATAGGAAAAGAAAGCTGCTCTCTGCAGTGTGGCTTCTCAATGTGCAATCTCTGAGAACTAAAGCATCTGTCCTCTGCCCTTTATTTCCTAGGATTCTGTCTATCTGTTCCACGCAGGGAAATAAAACCAATAAACACAGAGGTCAAAAGTTGGAGGGAACTAACAAGACCAAAAATACATGGTCACTCTGGCAGAATTGAAGGGCACCAAATCCAAAACCGCTCCAGAGTGTTCCAGGAGCCCCTTAGGCTTTGGTGTCTCCCCCAGCTTCCCCCTCCACATACACCCCCTCAAACCTGCAGTTACTATTTCCTGTCTCCTGCGTCCTGATCACCTACATCCTCGTTGCAAGTATCTGAGAGAGACATAGTGTGTTCACCCTGGAATTTCCCAGAGCCAGGTTCATCTTATGCCACATGACACCAGATAATCAACACAGCACGGGAGGGGATGACGCCATGAGGAAATGTGCCGTGTATAAATACTGTGCATTATTAAAACACAGGGCGCCTTTTCTAACAACCAGTCAGGTGTGGAAGCACCTGCTTGCCGTCGAGGCTATTTGGTAGTTTGAACCAGGAAAATCACTTGAGCTCAGAAGTCCAGCCAGCCTGGCTGAGAACCAGTTAAAAAAAAAATAAAATAAAACAAACAAACAAAAAAAACCCCAAACTAACCAGAGTCAACATTTAGAAAAATTACTGTCAGTTCTTAAAAACTATATATATATATGAAAACAGTTTTCTTCTAAAGGCTTTGGTTTAACCCAAACTAGATACATTTACTTAAGAAAATAAAACAATTCATTTTACTCCTATAAAAAACAAATAGCTAGTCAGACGCCTTTAACCCCAGCACTGGGGAGGCAGAAGCAGGCATACAAACATCTCTGTATGTCTGAGGCCACCCTGATTTACACAGTGGGTTCCAGCCAGAGCTACATACATAATAAGACTTTGTCTCAAAAAACAAACAAACAAACAAACATACAGAAAAGAAAAACAAATAAAAGACAGTATAGTTTTTGGTCTTTCAAGTGATAAGGGAAGGTTTAAAAGTGTTGATTATATATATATATTTTAACTATATAAGAAAGTAAATATCTCTCATTTGTATTTGGTTTTCCCAAAAAGTTATTCCCATATGTTGTACATATTCATATCAACGATAATTTCACATTTTACTGATTTTCTTAAAACAATAATATCTAAATGCTATATTAACATATTGTTACAAATTTTGAATGTATTAAGGCATGGAAAATGTGTAACTAACGTTGGCTCCGTATTGCTGTGGGAAGAGAGGTATCTGCCCCAGTATCTTAAATACAATTAACACACATAACAAAAGAATTAGATTTAATACTTTTTTGTATTTACTTTATTTGCCCCCTCCTCCCCCCCCCTCTCTCTCTCTCTCTCTCTCTCTCTCTCTCTCTCTCTCTCTCTCTCTCTCTCTGTGTGTGTGTGTGTCTGTGTGTTTACTATGTGTATGTGGCTCCCCCAGAATCTGGAACAGGGGATCAGATCCCCTGGGGCTAGAGTTCCAGGCAGGTCTGAGCAGCCTCTTGTTGGTGCTGAAAACCAAATTCCGGTCCTCTGCAAGAGTAGTATGTGTTGTTATGTGCTGAGCCATCTGTCCAACCCTTAAAAATGTGATTTACATGAGACAAGTAATCCTCTTTCAATGAAATAAGCAGGCTTTAATTAGTCTTACATTTGGCATCTTTATTCCTTGATTTTAATTTTCCCATCAAAGATATGTGGGACAAAGTAAAGACACATGGCCTTGGAAAACAGGTGTCTCTGTTCCAGGTGACTTCATGTTCATACTGTGCTTTGCTGTTCTAAATTATTATCTGTTTGTATCATGGCTGCCAGGGTGACACACAACCCTCCTACCAGCCTCATTAGGTGTAAGACAGGTTCTGTCCATTCTCCACAGGTATACAGACAACGAGGAGAGTCTTGAGGAACCACACAAGGTGACCTCAGAAGGAAGTCCCTGTCATGCGCATGTCCGATGACCTGTCTCTCATCAGAGCCAATCAGACGCCTACCTCCTTAGTTTAGTACTCTCTAGCTGACTTTCTTCCTTTTTCCCTCTAGTTTGGTTGGCTTAGCCAGGGTCCAAAATTCATCCCACTAGGATGGATTCCCCTTCATTTGAGTTTATACACAACGCCTTCTCATTTCATCTTTATTGGAAGGTAACTTTGCCATGACATCTGTGAAAAGAGCAAATAGAACCACGTTGTCTAGTGGGTGAAGCTCAGTCAGTAGAGTCCTTGCCTAGCATATGTCGAGTCCTGGATTCAAACCCCAGCCCCACATGAAACCAGGTGTGGTGATGCATGCCTATGCCTCCAGCATCTGAGGGTAGGATGACCAGAAGGCCCAGATGTGTAATGTCATTCTTGGCTGCATAGATGAGAATGAGGCCAGCCTGGGATACATCATTGAGAGCCTGCCTCAAACAACAACAACAACAAAAATCAAACAAGTCCCTCATGACTTAGGATCGCATCATCCCCCTGCCTCCACAGTCCTTGTAGTTCTCCGCCGCCAACAGGCAGCAGCTGAAATGAGGGCAGCAAATAAGTCCTCTGCAAGCTGACACTTGGATTTCTAGCTTTGAAGCCTAAATACATTTATATTGAGTTGCCTCTGCTTCAAGGTCTTCTGAGAGATTGTTACTTTTTTTTTTCTTCTTAAATTTAGTTCTTGTTGGGGTCACACCCTGACTTCTCAAGCTTTCTGATTCTCAAGGACTCATTGACTCTTTTGTTTTCCCTCCTCATACCCCTATGGAATTGTTTGCCAAGGAAATGTTATCACTTTAGTACTTGACTTAAAAATTACAAGTGGGCTACTGCTTTGTCTTTTCCCTCCTGGGCTGTCCATCAGCCCCTGAAGGGCAGTGTCCTGGCCCTGTCATATCTGCGTAACCTACAAAGGCATAAAGTCATTTGCCTCAAGAAATGCATGACCCCTAAAGTCCAGACTATCTGATTTCTAGCTCATAGCCCTTTCTTTGCTACCTACTGTCATCCACAGCAGTAAGGGCTGCATTTCATTTGGAATTTCCTAGGCTTAGCAATACCGACATAAGGGCAGAGACATTTTCTGATGGGAGATGGATCCTGCTCTGAGTACTGGGTCGAGTCACAAGGAGGCAACGGCTGCCCTCCACTTCTTTCAGGCTGAGATCAGACACGAGGAGTCCAGGAAGTTGATGGGTAAAGACACTTATCTTCACTGAGGAAGCTTCCCCAGTCTGTCCCCATAACTGGGTGAAAGGTAGTGGAGTCTGGTGACTAAAGCCAGGTGATCTTACCACTTTGCTGGGTGGGGCCATCTGGTCACCCTGTGGACTCTGAGTTGAAAGGGCAATGTTTAGATACTGTGGGCTGCAGGGAACCGGAATAGAACAGGGTAGATTTTCTTCTTTTATTCCTTTTTGGTCATGGAGAAAGCTACAGAAGATCTCTTCTCTATGATCTATGGCTGCCTAAGAGGAGCCTAAGGCAGTTTCTGGGTGTGTCATCTTCACAAGGATGCTTATCATATTTCAGCGTCTTATTAAGGGGTGGGGATTTCCTATAACCAGACCCACAGACGGTGTCACATCTGCCAGGCATGGGCTGTTCTTTGTTACGTTCTCCTCCAAGTTAGAAAACAGACTTCTAAAAAGGCTTTTGAGAGGCTTTGAACCATCCACCTGATGGAGAAGCCAGGTGCCACAGCTGAGCGACCTGGTGGCAATGGTGTCAGTTGGCTGGAAAAACCCAGCCTGGCCTACTTTTTGAGGTTACTAATAAGTTGATATTGTCATGAGGTAATAATAGAAGGCAATCGTTCAAGAAAGAGGAAAAGCTATAGACTCTGGCGCTGAGCCTGCCTCATCTGCAGCCCTGTCAACTGCTCCCACTTCTTATTTATTTTGATGCCAATCCCCTGCCTTATCTTTTCATCTGTGGCTACTACAGCATGTAGCTGGAGAAGGTAGTTTCTCAATAACTAGCATCGGGGCTGGGAGATGGAACAGAGGATAAAGTGCTTGCTGTTCTAGAACCAGGGGTTGGATCCCCAGAACCCAAGTAACTGCTGGGTGGGCATGGTCAGCTGGCTGTAACCCCAGAAGGCAGAGAAAGGAGAACCCCAGAGCAAGCCAGAGATGGAGATTTGCTGCACATGTAAGGTCTGGGTTAATAAAGCAGAGAACATTTGAGGAAGATTCCCAGTGTCCAGCTCAGCTCCACAGATGTATAGGCAAGGAACACACATATATACATGCACACCCTACACACACACACACACACACACACACACACACACACACACACACACACACACAAAGCAAGTGAGCAAAACCCAACAACAAAACCACATGCTTTTCTGAAAAGAGATTAGAAGCTGTTGGTGATATTTCTTTCCTTCCTTCTCTCTTCTCCTCTCCTCTCCTCTCCTCTCCTCTCCTCTCCTCTCCTCTCCTCTCCTCTCCTCTCCTCTCCTCTCCTCTCCCCTCCCCTCCCCTCCCCTCCCCTCCCCTCCCCTCCCCTCCCCTCCCCTCCCCCTCCTCCTCTTCTTTCTTCTTCTTTCTTCTTCTTTCTTCTTCTTCTTCTTCTTCTTCTTCTTCTTCTTCTTCTTCTTCTTCTTCTTCTTCTTCTTCTTCTTCTTCTTCTCCTTCTCCCTCTCCCTCTCCCTCTCCCTCTCCCTCTCCCTCTCCCTCTCCCTCTCCCTCTCCCTCTCCCTCTCCTCTCCCTCTCCCTCTCCCTCTCCCTCTCCCTCTCCCTCTCCCTCTCCCTCTCCCTCTCCCTCTCCCTCTCCCTCTCTCTCTCTCTCTCCAGTCTTTCTCTGCATGGCTCTGGCTGTCCTGGAACTCACTCTGTAGATCAGAATAGCTCCAACTCAGAGAGATCCTCTTGTCTCTGTCTCCTGAGCACTGGGATTAAAGGTGTGTGTCATCGCTACCTGGCTACAGATAGAAATTTCAATAGAGTTAAATCCAGATTTTTTTGTTGTTTATTTATTTATTTATTTATTTTTAGGATGGTACCGATGCTGTGCTGGAGCCAAGGGTCTTGAGCATCTTTAGACATACAGCTAGGCACTGGGTACCCATATGAAATTTGAGGGCCATATTTCCCCACTAGTCCACAGAGCTATTGTCAGGGGCCAGGAACCCTATCCCAGAGGATAAAGTGCTTGCTGTTTGAGGACCAGAGTTTGGATCCTCAGAACCCAAATAAATGCTGGGTTGGTACAACTGGCCAGCTGTAACCCCAAAAGGCAGAGAAAGGAGAGGGGAAGAAACAGAAATGCTATTATTGCCTACTCTAACATCTGGGCCAGATTAGGATTTTTTGGAGATAAAGCAAGAAATTCTAGTTACATGGGTCAACATGAACTGAGTCATAACTATAAACTATATATCAAAGAACATGGAGTATCATGATGCTAGGCTGGAAGATAGAACTATACACAATGCTACAGCTGCTCCTTGTCCTGTGCCAAAGGGACGGCTGTGAAAGACACCCAAGCAGCAGTAGACATCAATCTATCAAGACCTAATGTGAGCAAGGCAGTGGGCTGGCTGGTACCAAGTCTGTCTGGGCTTCTGCATAGATGCTCTCACCTGCCTTTGACATTGCATGTTGTGGATGGCCCTGGTATTTGTATTTTGTTGTTAATTCTTCTCTCCTGGGAGGTGCTGTGGACAAGGAATGAGTCACATACTCAGGTGACTTGTGAACCATCCCCTAATGAATAAAGGAGCCAATCACTGGGGGACTTCTGGGTTGGAGAGGGGAAGAGAGGAAGAGGAGAGAGAGAGAGAGAGAGAGAGAGAGAGAGAGAGAGAGAGAGAGAGAGAGAGAGAGAGAGAGAGAGAATCTTTTTGGACGGGGACAGCATGAGGACAAGATGTAGCTACTAGTGTCTCCCTTTTCTATGGCGGATCCACTAGGATTCGCCAGATACAAGATTAGAACTCTAGCTGTTGCGCCCAGAGACTGAGTTACCACTGTTTCTGAACTAAGTTTATGTGGTGCTTTCCTTCACGAAGCTGCTCTACTGGGTTCCAGAGAGAAAGGTACAGTGGCCGTGGGGGCTTTGAAGCATGGGGCTGGAGTCGTATCCACCCGCCTGTGGGAATTAGCCAGTTGGGTGGAGATGTTTCGGGAACCACAGGGCCAGAGAGTCTGCTGAGATGAGAACACCTCGCTGGTGCCATGTGGCCTGCTGGTGCTCAACGTAGCACAGGGGCATGCTGATCATTTTTAATATTTCCCCGCAACAATTGCAGGGTTAGGTCAGACCTCCTGAACACAGTCCTACACCCATCTGAAAAATCTGCAGTATATAGGCTTCAAACGAAACCTGGGGGTCTGGATGCAAAAACTCAGCTGTCTCAGAAACTGTACCTTCAGAATTGATGGGTGTAAATATATGTCTCAGCTGAGACCAGTTCTCTTACCCATGTCAATCAAACACAGAATCCTGTTTATGATAAATAGTTCCTATGCAACCACAATGCCCAATCTCTCCCTGAATTGTTTCAGATACCACACAGGCGGCCTATCTTAGAAAGGGCACAGAAGAAAGATACTTTCTAGGCTGGAGAGCCAGACTGTTCTTAAGGCAGATATTTGCATAGTACGTTTTCATCAGAAAGTAGAAGAGAATGAGAGAGGCTTCTCCGGAGAGTCCTTGAACCTTCCTATCAGTCTCTTGCTTGTCTCCAGATCCCCAGCCCTCAAGCAACTTGTCCCATTAACATTTCTTAGGAATTATCTTTAAAAAGGTCGGTCAGGATCCTGGGTGGGATAGTGCCTATAGGGAGTCAGAAGACATCTGTGTCCTTTATAGATCATCATCTTATGTTCGTAGTAACACAACATGAATGTATAAAGTGGGGTCTCCATCACAGCAGAGTGAAGGCCAGTTTTATAGAGGAGACAGCAATGGTATAGTAGTCTTCTGGGGATATGTGTTTTGAAACTGCCAATAGATGTTTGAAACTGAAGATGAGAGGCCAGATCTTTTGGGTTCAGACTTCATCTTAGAAAACCTGACCTAAGGTTGAACTCAAGTTAACTAACAGGCCAGGACCTAGCACCAGTTTCCAGGCTACCCCCAATAAAACCTGCATCTAGCACCAGTTTCCAGATTATTTGCCAACAAATCTATACCTCCAGGTTACAAGCCTGCCCCTGACACTTCACTTCCTAACAACCACCAACCACCAGGAGGAAAACAGAAGTTAAGTTTATGGTTTGGCTCCCAGCACCAACCAATTATGTTAAAGGCCAAAATGACCCCCCCCCCCAATCAGATGTGTACCAGGCTAGACACACACTTCTTGCCTCTATAAATGCCTGCCTGAAACTAGGCCCAGAGCTCCACCTTCCTGCTGTGTCAGGGTTGCAGGGAGCCCAAGATCGAGCTTGAATAAAGAGACCCTAATGTGATTGCATAGGAATCGGCTCCTAGGTGATCTTTTGGGGTTCATGAACATTTCATGGTGCAACACAGACAGCATTTGAGGTCTTTAAGTACTATGTTCTCCCTATACCTACATGTGATACAGTTTAATTTATAAATTAGGCACAATGGAAATGGAAATAACTAATAAAAATAGGTTGTATCAAAACACCAGTATCATTATTCTTAAAGTTTGGGGCCCAGTGTAAAGTCAAGTAAGAGTCTTTGGCACACTGCCACTATGATGTCGTCACAGTAGCTGCAGGGCTACTGAAGTGACTAACAGGTGGATAACCTATACCACCTGGATATACTGGAAAAGGTGTCTGCGTGGGAAGGGGTGCACAAATATAAGAGTTGTCCTGTTACTCAGGACTGTGTGCAACAAAAAAAAAATGTACACATTGTTTACTTCTGGAATTTTCCATTTAATATTTCAGATTGTAACTGAAAAGGAGGACTATTACATTGTATAGGAAAGTTACCATCTCCACTGGAAGAGCAGTGGGCGACTGGGCCAAAATGTCTGAAGAGAGGGAAAGAAACCCAAAAGGGAATGTGTGGGAGGCCGGAAGAGTGTAGATTTTGCCTGAGAGGAGGGAGCTGATAATTTTTTATCTAATTGATGGAACTCCAGTATAACAAAGAAATACACATTGAAACAATACTTAGTAAAACCAGAACTGAGAATATAAATAAGGCTGAAAATTATTTTTCCTCCTCTCTTAGGGGTTATTTCATGAGTGCTTGGACCATATGGTAAACTGTCTCTGAACTCAAAGGACACTTTATATGTCAGAGTCACTTGGTGCCAGGGGTCTGTGAAAACACACTTCTTCCCTCTTACATCTGTACATCTGGCAATTCCAGGGCCAAGCAGAAAGAGTGTTACTGTGCTTCTCTTAGGCAGAAGCCTTGTAGGGTGGCTGGGAAACAATGGTAAACATCACTACAAGACAGCACACTGTCTTCAGGGGTGAAGTTTCTGTATTTATGATGGATACACTATACATGTTGGACCTCATTTGGGTTTCCAATTGGAGGTACAATTACCGGTGATTTGTGTTTGGTTTTTATTTTCACTATGACCCATGGTTACCAAAGTTTTATAGATGGTAATGTTTTGAAAATACTCTTTAAAAAGGGGATAAGAACAATGACTTTGATGCCTGCTCTGTACCATATCTTAAACGGGAACAGATCTCAGGTAAGTTTTTAGAGTGTATTTGCAAGCAGCCGATTCACAGAAAAAAAATCTAGAAGCCCTTATACCACACAAAAGTGACTAGGCCCTAGGTGGGAAGTACATCTTAAATTGGGTTTTGGATGTGTTTCTTTTAAAGTTATGACTGATGTAAATACTTACGTGAAAGAATGAAATTGTGAGGGAGTGGGTTCTTACACTACATTCAAATCCTGTCTGGTTTTGTTTTGCTAGATATTCAGTGGTACACGTAACCAATTCTAATTATTTTTATATGTATGGCAAGAAAAAGAATTCTTTCTAAGGAATATATATATATATATATATATATATATATATATATATGGAATTTTATTTCAGCTGACTTAAAAAGTGTTTGCAATTGATTTGAAAAACTAACATGACCTATGACCCTTGTTAGTTTTTGGACAGCTGCTGTTGTATAGCATCAAAACACACTGAGCTCAGAAATACATTTTATTAGGAGCCTGTAACAAACTGGCTAACACATTTCTAAGGTGACTTTCACTGGGGGGATTCTCATAGAATTAGAGCATACAGTCTGTTTTTTTTTTTTTTTTTTTTTTTTTTAAACCCTTCATATCAAGACTGTCTATGTGGTACCTGTGAAACCCTATGGGACATCAGCATCCACATCTGTGTCTGTCTCTGGTGGGATGACCAGATGATGTAACCATGTGAGGAGTATGGGGTGAAGGGAAAGGCTGGGGGTTCCTCAGACAGATCTCAGGGTAACTGTATGTAACAGTACGACTGTAGAAGACCGGGAACATAAATGGAGTTGTGCTGAGGTGACTGTGACAGAGGGGTGGCTCTGAGTCAACCATTCAAGCAGTCTCAACTTCCTCAGTACCCACAGGTAAGCCTGCAGCTTTGGCCAGCTACATCCCACAGATTACAGCCCGTCTGTGACCTGCAGCTTGGTACCAGGGTCAGCGGTGCCAGCATTACTTCAAGTCTCACTAAATTTTCTACTAGGCATTTGGTATTTTTGGACGCCTATCTGACATACCTCTTTCTCAAATTTATATTTTAACTTGTTGTTGGCAGGAAAGCTGGTTGAGATTTTATCCCCCCTTGACAACCAGTAAACTTACTGAACCCTTCTATTGTGGTTTGATTAGTTCACTTGAGTTTAAAACACACTATACATAGGTTGGGTGGTGGTGGTGCATGCCTTTAATCCCAGCACTCAGGAGGCAAAGGCAGGCAGATCTCTGTGACTCTGGTCTACAATCTGGTCTACAGAGTGAGTTCCAGGACAGCCAGGGCTATATAAAGAAACACAGTCTTGAAAAAAATCAAAGCCAAACAAAACACCAGATAATAAAACTTACCCTCTGGTATGTTGGGAAAGCCTGGCCCACCTATCTGTCACTCTTAACCCAGCTGCACTTTTCCTTATTGCCCTTGTCTTGTGACAGACTTTCCTTTCCTGTGAACTCAGCACCTGGGTCCTTTGGTGTTTGTCTGGGTGGCAGCTCATCATCCTGTAACCTCTGTGCCACATCACAGGAATCACCTCCCTGTCACTATGGCTCAGATTGCACCCTGTGGTGATCCTCCATCAACACTCTCTAAATGCCTCAATTGTCTGCCTGTGCTCACGGTCTCCCAGCAGTTCCTAACCCTGCTGCTCTCACCTGCTATGTGTTAACCCTTAGAGGCAGACCGCTGCCCTGGACAGTTCTCTGTGCTTCCTGTCCAGGACGCCTCCTGAACTTGGCTTACTTTCTAAGACAGCTTGGATTACCTATTAGGCCAAGTGATGCCACTTGCCCCTGACACCCACGCAGCACACCATGTTCCTACTGACTAGCTCAAGCCAGTCTTAATGTCATCCCTGGAGCTGAAGAGATGCCTCAGGGGTTAAGAGCACTGACTGCTCTTCCAGAGGTCCTGAGTTCAATTCCCAGCAACCACATGGTGGCTCACAACCATCATTACAGATGCCTTCTTCTGGTGTGTCCAAAAAGAGTGACAGGGTACATACATAAAATAATTAAATCTTTTGAAAAAAACAACAACAACAACAACAACCTCATAATCTATGGATTCTTAGCAGGCAGAAGGGGAAACAATCCAATCCTGACTGTGAATTGCAGTCTTTCCTGCCAAATGAACACTTAAGAACTTCCCTGTCATCCTCTTCTTTCATACCTCAAGCTCAAGTTCCAACCACACATCTCACTTCTGAAGCCCCTAACCAAACACAGCTCATCTCTCTAAGTCAGTGGTTCTCAACCTCCCAAATGCTGAGACCCTTCAATACAGGTCCTCATGTTGCGGTGGCCCTCCAACCATGAAATTATTTTTATTGCTACTTCATGACTGCAATTGTGCTACTGTTACGAACTGTAATGTAAATACTTTTGGAGATAGAGGTTTGTCAAGGGGCTCTCCACCCACAGCTTGAGAACCAGTGCTCTAGGTGATGGGACCATGTTACGACTAAGAAAGGGAAGCCTGAGGTTCGAGGACAACAGCCATGTGTCCTGACCAAAAGTTGTTCTATCAGCACTAAATGCATCTGTTCACTTCTCCTGCTTCAGAAGGTAAGGTCTCTCTCTAAGTCATGTTCAAGGCCTTCTCTGACACCCAAAGGTATGTTCTTCCAGCGGTGGGTTATCTACATTATCTTCTCCCTCTCTGCTGACTCCTCCCCGCTGGTTTATTCAGAGGCTCACAAGTGTAGGTGGAGCCTCTGTGCTGCCTCCTGAAGCTGCAGTCTATCTATATATACTGACCCTGCTTCCCTCCTTTTCCACTGCCTAGCACACGAAAGCTTGGCCTGTAGGTCTATCGTTCCACTCAACTCTCTCAGGTGACTTTTCTATCACTCAGTGGCAAGGGTAATCCTCTGTAGTCTTGGGTGTTTGAACACCTGGTCCCCAGTTGGTGGTGCTGTTTAGGGAGGGTTAGATGGTACATTCTGGGGGCTGGCTTTGAGATTAAAAAGCTTTTCTTACTTCCACTTTGTTCTTTCTGCTTTGTGCTTGCCAGCTCCCCTTTCATGAAATCTTTTGGAGCACTAAGGCAAAACTAATCCTTCCTTTTGTAAATTGCCTTAGTCATGGTGTCTTATCACAGCAACAGAAAAATGAGTGATACATCATCACTATTCAGAATATATTTTCCTTGTTTGCTGTTTTCATAATTCCAGTGTATTTTATTTTGTTTGTTTATCTGTTTGTTGGTGTTTTCTACTGTGCTGTTTATTCCCCTGCAATAATTTGGTGGCCTCTTGCTTTGACCTGTATGCCAACATCTGCACGCTAACATCTGCACACCAACACAGGCTCACTCCTCTTTCTAGTTCTTACTCTTCATTCAAAAAGTCCAACTTGTTTTAACTACCACCTGTAGGTTGGCAAACCCCAAACCTATATGCTGGCTCTAGCATCTACTGCAATCTCAATTTTTATAAACAGGAACTCACATTTTCACTTTTCTATGCTTTGTGGAGTAATGTGAAAGTATCATCATCCATTCTACCCTCCTTTGGGAGAGAAGAGCCTTTCTCCATCAATCCAATTCATTATGCTTTTATGAAGTACTATGTACACACACACACACACACACACACACATTTATATATATATATATATATATATATATATATATATATATGAATGAATGAATGAGATACAATTCTTCAGCCATAAGAAGAATGAAATTCTGCCATTTACAACAGCATGGATTAGCACTGAAGATCTTTATGTGAAGAAAGCCAAATAGTACAATATTTAACTCAGGTCAAATCTAAAATGTTCATCAAAGAACCGGAGAGAATAGCAGCAGTTCCCAGTGGTTGGAGAGACTAGGGAAGAGGGAGAGATGGAGAAGGTTGGTGATCCATCAGTACCAACTTACAACTAGACATGGGTGAGAAGTTCTGGTGTCCTAATGTAATACTACAGTGACTACAGATAAGAATGAGCTACATATTCGAAACACTAGAAGAAAGTATGAGTGTGTGCCTACATGTATGTCCGTGTACCACATGGGTACGGTACCCAAGAAGGCCAGAAGAGGGTGTCAGAGCTTCTGTGGCAGTACTAGGACTCAAACCCTGGTCCTCTGCAAAAGCAGTCAGCTTTCTGAACTGTTTGTCCAGCTCTGGACATCACCATGATTTAAGTATTATACAAACTGGAGATCACCATGTTCCACCTGATTTAAGTATTATACAAAGCTTATGTATACTGAAATATCACATGCTATCCTGCAATAGGTATGTTTTATGTATGTTAAAAATAAATCTTCTTTAAAATGTATATTGATTTCTGCCTTAATGTTCTTGAGGACAGGGTCTATGCCAAATACACCCCAATGTCTATAATATACTACACATTGCCTAACAATATCAGTACTTTAGAAATGTTCAATTACTGATGCAAACACAACTGTTTTAAAGACCACGAGTAAACTACAAACACAAGTACAATTATCGAATGGGGAGCTGTGACCCATACTATTTTCCAAGTTTCACTTCTGAGGTAAGAGCTTCTTCATCTTGTTCTGTAGTCTTCAGACTCAGTGAACAATTACTGTCAGGTTTTCAGCGTACTGAAGAAGCTCCAGGCACTGTTGACAGTGAACTCAGTCCTGACTTGTTTTTCAGGCTTAAGTGATGTTACTCCTTTAGGCATCTCCACCATGACACCATGGCAACCAGGGGTCACGGGAACACAACTGAAAGCTGATACGGAGCTGTAGTGTGGAGGGTAGTCTAGCTTTGTTCTAATGGTAGTCTCACCTTAAACAGGGGTGAGTTTACTTAAGGGAAGAAATAAAAGAATTAATAAAGATGCCAAGTCATGCAGGCAAGTGAAGACTCTCTTCATATTTAAAAAGCTGTTTCCCATTTGTTCAGGCTAATAGAATTCTCTACACAAAGGCACCAAAGAGTTCTAAGAAGTAGGTCAGTTTCTTCAAAGACCAGTACTCCTTAGGTTGGCAAGGCTCTAACAAGCCAGGCCATTCCTCTATAAAGGAGGAAACTGAAGGCCGGAGGATAACAAGCCAGGCTATTCCTCTATTAAGGATAAACTGAAGGCCTAAAGTGTCAAAGTATTGGCTGCAGAGCCAAAGTTGGAAGCGAAGCAAAGGTCAAAGCAGGGAAGGGAACGCAGGCTAACAGGGCTCCAGGTCTTCTTCCCATTCTCCCTGTTCAGGGCACTCCTAAGAGCACGTCAAAAATATGCATTCAAGGAAACAGTAAGATGGCTCAGTGGGTGAAGATGCTTGCTGCCAAGCCTGTATGACCTGAGTTCAAATCCAGAGGCCCCACATGATGGAATGAGACAACTGAATCCTACAAGTTTTCCTCTGACACCCACAAGTGCTATAATATGTATATGTTATTTTTAAAACATGCCCTAGATCCTGACCAATACAGATGCAGATGCTCCCAGCCAACCACTGAACTGAGCATAGGAACCCCAAGGAAGGAGGTAGGGGAAGAATTGAAGAAGCTGAAGGGGCCTTATCTGGCATCAGTGGGAGGAGAGGTGAAGGCCTGATGCCCCTGTATAGAGGAAGGCTAAGGTGGTGAGGCAGGAGCAGCTAGGGGAGTGGGGGAGTACCCTCATAGAAGCAGGGTAAGGGGGGATCGGATAGGGGGTTTCAGAGGGGAAACTGGGAAAGGGGAATAATATTGGAAATGTAAATAAATAAAATATCCAATTAAAAAAATGCCCTAGAACTTAGAGGGATCATATTCTTATTATTCTAGTCATTTATTTCATGTGTGAGTGCTTTGCTTGCTGGTATGTCTGTGTATCATATGCCGGCCTGGCACCCACAGAGGTTAGAAGGTGTGGGATCCATGTGAACTGAAGTTACAGATGGTTGTGAGCCACCATTTGGGTGCTGGGAACTGAACACCCAAATGCTAGAGCAACAGGTGCTCTTAGCTGCTGAGCCACCTCTCCTGGCCCTCTACCTACCTTACTTTTTGAGCAACATCCCTTCCTGAGCCTGGAACCCAGCAACTGGCTGGCTCCCAAGATTCTGTCTCTACATGCCCAACACTGGCGTCACAGGTACACTCTGTGACATTTGTCTTCTCATGTGAGCGCTGGTTATCTGAATTCAGGCTGCCTTATTTGGGGTTTCTATTGCTGTGAAGAGATACCATGACCACAGCGACCCTCACAAAGGCAGACATTTAACTGGCTTATATGTTCAGAGGTTCAGTCTGTTATCATCATGTTGGAAAACATGGTGGCATGCAAACAGTCATAGTGCTAGAGAAGAAGCTGACAGCTCTACGTCTGGATGGGCATGTACCAGAAAGAGAGAACAACACTGGGCTTGGCTTGAGCATCTGAAACTTCAAAGCCAGTGACACATTTTCTCCAACAAGGCCACAGCTTCCAATAGTGCCACTCCCTATGAGCCTATGGGGACCATTTTTATTCAAACCACCACAAAGTTTCTCATGGCTTTTAGGACAAGTACAATGGATACTGGACAAATGGATACATCACCAAGCCCCTGAAAATGATACTGGACAAATAGATACATCTCCAAGCCCCTAAAAGAAATGCTAATACTATATCCGCACTTATCTGAGTATTGCAAAAGCAATGAAAACCATTTTAGGACTAAAGAGAAGTCCTAAAAATGTACTGTTTTCACAAGGGCATTAAGCAGCAATTCTAGATCTGGATGTGCAGAAATATTTGTGAATATTGCCAGGAACTGTCTTGGTATTTTTATAGTCACAGTTTGCATTTGATCAAAAAACGATCTTATTTACAGAAAGGTTTAAAGCTATTTAACTATTCTTGTCTACTTTATTCACCAAAATCGGCTTCAAACAACTTCAGGCTGTTTCCAAAACTTGAATTCTCTCTCAAAAGTAAACCCTGTGCCAACCCTGTGGCTATTCACTCAGGCCCGGGAAGTAACAGCGCAAGAAGAATTTTCAAAAGATTTTGGAAAGCTGCAACATTCTTCAGTCAAGTGCTTGGGTTCCGCTGGTGAGTCCTTCAAAACAGATCGCATTCACAGTGCTCTCCAAACAAATCAGTCACAGTTCTCTACA